>NW_005842055.1:2462421-2470858 GCF_000455745.1 Alligator sinensis
TTGTTTCCCCTAGCACCCCCCGGGATAACAAGGAATAACGGCCACAAGTTGTTGGAGAGTAGGTTTAGATTAGACATCCGTAAGAACTACTTCACAGTTAGGGCGGCTAGGATCTGGAGCCAACTTCCAAGGAAAGTGGTGCTGGCTCCTACCCTGGGGGTCTTTAAGAAGAGGCTTGATGCCTACCTGGCTGGGGTCATTTGAGCCCAGTTTTCCTCCTGCCCAGGCAGGGGGTTGGACTTGAAGATCTACAAGGTCCCTTCCGACCCTACTTCTATGATTCTATGATCCGTAGTGCTAGCCAGCGTAGCACTGCCGAGTCTATAAGGATGCTGCAGGTTTTTCTTCCCAAGGTGGAGAACCTTGCATTTTTCAGTGTTAAACACCTCCCTTTCTGGAAGATAGGTACCACATTGGCCTTCTTCCAATCTTTGGGCACTTCACCAGAGCGCCACGAACTCTTCAAAATCCATGCCAGGGGCTGAGCTATGATGCTAGCCAGCTCCTTGAGTACTGTGGTGTACCACAGCTGTGGTGTGAACTGTCAGGGCCAGCTGGCTTGAAGGTGTCCAGCCTCTCAAGGTTTTCCTTTGCAAGGTCAGCATTGATGGAGGGCAAGGGATCTCCATCACCCAGGCCTCACTGTCCCGTAATGGGCAGGGGCAACCCATGGGACTGATGGAAAACTGACACAAAGTACCCATTTAGTAGGTTGGCTTTTTCCTGGGCGTCAGTTGTCAGTTGTCCCTTCTGGTTTAGCAGGGGTCCAATGTTGCCCTTGCTTTTCCTCCGGCTCCCCATGTATCTAAAAAAGGACTTTTTATTATCCTTGATACTTGTAGCTAGTTGGAGTTCAGTCACAGCTTTGGCTTTTCTTGTTCGCTCCCTGCAGGTCCGGACCATTGTGGAATATTCCTCCTTGGAGGTGGATCCCATCCTCCATTCTTTGTAGGTCTTACTTTTTTGCTGCAGGAGGTCCTCTAGTTCCCTGGAGAGCCACCGGGGCTGCTGTACCCTTTTGCTGCCTTCCCTCTGAGACGGAATGGCATTAGCTTGTGCATCAAGGATCACTCCCTTGAGGAGCAACCACTGTTCCTGAACTCCTCTCCCCTTTGGGTCATGGTCCCTTAGGGCCTCACCAACAAGCCTCCTGAGCTTGTCAAAGTCAGCTTTCCTGAAGTCAAGGACTTCTGTACTGCTGACTGTCCTGCCAGCTTTATGGCAGATGGTGAAGGTGATCAGCTCATGGTCACTGTCACCCAGCTTCCCATCAATTGTTAGGTCGCTGATTAGGTTGTCCCTGGTTGCCAGTACCAGTTCAAGCAGTGCTTTATCTCTCATTGGCCCATAGACCTCTTGTGTCAGGAGAGGTCATCCACACATGAGAGGAAGCTTTGCAACCACTCAGATTTAACTGAGCTCTCTTCCCACGAGATGTCTGGGAAGTTGAAGTCTCCCATGACAACCATGGACCTGGAGCATGCGGCTTCAGCCAATTCCCTGGCGAACTCCTGGTCAAGCTCTTGACTTTGGGTGGGAGGTCTGTAATAGACTCCCACCATTATGTTCCCTGTGCCATGTTCTCCACAGATTTTAACCCAGAGGGTCTCCAGCCATCCACCATGGTCGCTAATGTCAGCTAGCAGGGACGCATAGCTCTCCTTGACATAGAGAGCTATGCCCCCACCCGTTTTGTCTACTCAGTCCCTCCTGTATAGGATATAGCCGTTTATACCCATGGTCCAGTCATGGGTGGAGTCCCACCAGGTCTCTGTTATCCCTATGACATCATAATTATTTGCGTTAAGCAGAAGGAAGTTCCTCTTGTTTATTCCCCAAGCTCCTAGCATTTGTGTATAGGCAGGCAAGCGCCCCCTTGGGGGCCCTTGCCTTGCCTACCAGTTGTTTCAGGGCTGGGGCAGGCATGGGCTCCCTTAAGTGCTTTGGCCTGCTGGCTTTGCAAGGGTTGCTTAGTGAGCCAGCGGTGGCGGTATTCCCCTGGTCCCCTGGTGGGCTTAGTTTAAAGCCCAGTGGAGCAGGTCAGTCAGTCTGGCTTAGAAGAGCCTCCTCCCCAGTCATAGACATTAGGGCTGGAAGGGACCTCAAAGATCAAGTCCAACCCTCTGCCCTAGGGGCAGGAAGTCAGCTAGGGTCAAAGGAACCCAGCTAGATAAGCATCTAAATGTACCTTGAATGAGTCCAGAATAGGTGCCTGCACCACTTCTGGAGGGAGTCTATTCCAGGCCTTAGGGGCTAGGACAGTAAAGAAATTTTTCCTGATGTCCAACCTAAAATGGTCTTGGAGGAGTTTATGACCATTAGTCCTTGTTATCCCTTGGGGAACTCTGGTGACATTCCCCCAGATCCTGATATACACCCCTAATGTACTTATAGGCAGCCACCAGGTCCCCCCCTGAGCCTGCACTTCTCCAGGCTGAAGAGTCCAGTGGCTGTCAGCCTCTTGATGTTCTACAATCTCTCGTCAAATAAAATCAACATTCTGCATCATGGGAGATGTAGTCTGAGCAAGAAATCTAATTGAATGAGAGTATGTGGCAATCAAAAACACAACTTGATGAGATGCATAGCATCTCAGGGTGGTCACAGGTTAACTGCAAGCAAAGCCAAAATCTGATTCAGATTGAAAATTCCATGCAAAATATTAAAATGTTCCAAGTGATAAATTCTGATTTTCTACCAACTCTGATAAATAACATCAGCAGTGCAGGAAAACTTTCATAAGCTTCTTTAAAGGAAAAGCACTGTATGACATGGTTTATCGTGTGTTCTATCACAAATAGGCAGTTACAAGTGAGTCAAGGTTATAGCATTGAACATTAATTTAGTGTTGAAGGTTGCATAGACAGCACTGTAGCCTGAAGGCCTATATTCATACATAGAACTAAGACAATGTGGGCCCCAGTTTTGCAACTATCAGACGGAAGGAGAATTGGCTGGTATAATATCGTGGGGATCGTGCTTCTTCCTATAAACTGTACATGCAGTAGAGGCAGAAGCCGGTGGAAACTTGTTAGTCCCTCTCATGAGCCTTAAAATGTTTACTGGAGACCAACCCTCTATAATCCTCCACTCTCCAAAGACTTGCTAAGTAGCTTTAAATACCAAGTCTGGTTCAGAGGCTGACAACTACATTGATTTGGGTTTTCTTGTCTCAAATTGGGATGACAATTTTATGAACAAAAATGTGTGTAAAAATAACATAGAGTTGTCAAGCAAAAATGCTCCATTTAGATCATTTCAACATATTTCGCTTTGCTCATTTAAAATTATTCTTTTACTATTTCTTTGCTTAAATTTCAAATTGCCATACTTACTTTTACACCACACATGCCTCCTCCAGCCAAACTAGCTTTTCAAAATTGAGATGTATGTCTTAAGTTGGAAAGCTGATTTTCTATGCTGAAATGGAAAATGAAACCATGGGGATACTGTAAAATGGTTGCCTTACTTCTCAGCCTCAGAGAGGGAGGGAGGGGGAAGATTGTACCCTTTAGCATCAGAGCTAGTGTTAACCCTTTCACATCTTCTGCAAAATTGGCAAAGTTTTTGTCTACATAGCAAATCCCTGCTGCCAACTCGCTGCTGGCTGTAAGAGTGTTAACACTTTAGCTTTTGCCTGAGCAACACTAGTTTGGATTCAGCTATGTAGTCAGGATCCCTTGCAGTCAAAATTCAATCATGGCTCTAAAATAATCTTTTTTTCTTCATCCTGCCTTCCCAAAACAAGATATTTGGGAGTATGTGGTGCACAAGCAAATACAGTAAAAGCAGTTTAAAAAAGAAACAGATTTCTGACTTAAACAAACATGAATACAAAACATTGGCAATTTCAAAATGTGTTTCAAGTCAACTCCAAACTTGCCCTTTCTGGAAAAATTTGTGTCAAAAAATTCCAAACCAGTTTTACTGACATGCCTATTTGGCTATGTGGAAACTGAAGGAATTGTTGAGCATTCTCTTCTAGGCTTTGCGGGAGTTGGATAGTAGGGAGGCCTTTGTAAAGCTCACAGAGGATGAGCAGGCCATACGGCAAGCCTGCCAAGAAACAGTGTTCTAATGCATGAAGTCAGTACCTCTTAACAAAATTACCTCAATTCACTCTCCCATATGCTCCTCCTGTTCCCAAACTCCTCCTTTTAAAAGAAGGCTGAAGTCATCTAGACCACTTTAGGGGGGCTTTGAAACAGGATGCAAGCGTGGAACTGGATAAGGGTGTCTTTGGTCCTTGCCAGGAAGACAGCAGAGATAAGCCCACCCTGCCATCACCAGCAGGAAGCTAAGGAACAGTAAGAGTTAAAAGAACATTGTTTCCATGTACCCTCAAACTTGTGGACTGACTATTAGGTCTCTACAAAGCTTTGGTTGCCGATTTGATTCGGAGGAGATTTGGCCTGATTTGGTGGCTGAATCTCCGAATCTGAATCGAATTGGGAGACCAGTTAAAAGATCCGAATCAATTTGAAGCCTCTGAATTGATTCAGAAAATATTCGGAAAAGATTTGGAGATTCGAGCAGTCCCCACTCACCACCACGGGGAGCTGGACCCAGGCTCCATGCCGGTAAGTATGGTGCTGGGAGGGGCAATGGGGGGACCCCCACCAGGCCCCATCCCCTACCTGCTCCCCCAGCCCCCCTGAGTGCCTCCTGACCCCTGCCCACTCTCCCAGCCCCATCAATATCTGCCCCACCTAGCCCCAGTGCCCCAGCGCTTTTTTTTTTTTAAAAGCCCTGCACTCACTGGCTTCTGCAGTGGCCGTTGGGATTTCCAGGGGCTCATGGTAGAGCCCCCCCATGCAGCGCGGGGCAGTGAGGGGGAGCAGGGATCTCCCCCGCACCTGGCAGGAGCCAATGAGTGCAAGGTTTTTTGTTTTTTTTTTTAATTGCTGGGATCCTGGAGCCAGGCAGGGCAGCCATTGATGGGACTGGGAGAGCAGGCAGGAGATGGGGCCTGTTTGATTCAGAGATTCAGCCAAATCTCTGAATCAGATTTGGCTGAATCAATTTGAGACAATGATTTGAATCACCGAATGGAATCACTGTCCCCCAGATCGGCCAGATCCAAATCCAGGGTGAATACTAGCCACTTTACACAGGCCTACTGGCTATGACCTTGCAGTTTAATATTGCCCAGAATAAATCTTGTTCAGCAGTATGTCAGCAACTTGTGACATCACAGTCGGCCTGTCAGTCTGCAAGTCTTCATACTTGAGTTCATCAGAGGTAAAATTATGTGTTAATACGAGTTCTCACTGGCAGCCTGAGAAAATAAAAACATAGAAGTATGAAGTAAAATTTGTAGCTTATTTCTCCCAAATCTTAAAACTTTTAAAACAATATCTTCTCAAAACCATTTGCACTGTTTTGCCACTAGCTTCCCCTTCAAGCTATTGTGCAGAGAAATGTTCAAAATGAATTCAGAATTTGAATCTTCTGTGTCTAGAGAAATTATTTTGTGAGTACACAAAGAAATGAGTCTGCTTTATAATGAACTGAAACTGTTGTTTGTGTGCAGGAATGGACGACTCCTAGGTGTCTGTGCCAGTGTAGACAACTGCCGTTTATTTGTAGGAGGAATCCCAAAAACTAAGAAAAGAGAAGAAATTTTAGCAGAGATGAGGAAAGTCACAGATGGAGTTGTTGATGTCATTGTGTATCCCAGTGCAGCAGACAAGGCAAAAAACCGGGGCTTTGCTTTTGTGGAATATGAAAGTCATCGAGCAGCAGCAATGGCAAGAAGAAAACTGTTACCAGGTTTGTACACAGAAAAGGGTTCATGGCTGCTTTGCTGCAACACTTCACTACACTATTTAGTATTAAATAAACCAAAGCAAACTTCATTTTCATTATGTTTGGCATGCCAGCACAAGCATTTCTACTTACATGCTTTAGCATCGTTTTAAATTCTAGGAACCTGGCTGCACCCAGCTGCATCCATGAAGCTCCCCTTGCTCTAAAATAGAAGCCTCAGTAGGCTGACAGGATAGCCCAAGCCCACATTTTCTCACCAACCAACCGCTTTCCTTAATTCTCATCTTTCAAAGGTTTTAAACCTAATTCTTAGCTCTACTACTTAAATTTGAATGTATAGGTTTCAATTCTGCTGTATGATTTCTGTCCAAGAGTACACTGGAGAACCTAGTATCATTTGCTAACTTAGTAGTAACAATGTCATATTGACAAAGGGACACAATTCATGAGGGACTATAGTGTAACTACTGGTGTCAGCAGGGTGCAACCACTTTTAGAGGCCTCTTCCTGCTAGCGTCCCTAATTTCCTCAGGTTCTCTTCCCGCCCCTTTGTATTCTTATCTGCCATGCCTTGATATAACAAATTGACAAATTGTCCTTAAAGGTGACGAGAGCTTTGGGTAGTGGTCCCTTGTCTAGACCATGGCTCCTCTGGCCTCGCCCCACTTTTACTCTGGTTGCACCCTCTAGCTTGGAGCCGACCACCCAGGGCCACAGCTTCTGGCTCCGCTTGACTCACGCACTCATGATTTCGAGTTCTAGGGCCTGTGAGGCCCTTACACAGGCCCCAGGGCCACAGGTCCCATAGGTTATTCCAACCCTGCCTTTCAGGCTCTGGCAGGATTTGCCCTTCAGAGGCTCAGTCGTTATCCCCAGTCTCTATCTTCTGTCCTCTTAGCTCAGTACAGACAGTCAAAAAGCCCAAGGCTGAATTGATTCAGTCTTTGCAGATTAGTCTAAGATGCACAGATTAAATTGAAACAAAAGTGAACAGACATTTACCTTTGATTCAGAAAATGCAGTCACATGCGTGCAGTGGTTCAAGCCAAAAGCTAGGGAGTGCTAGAGCACAGCAAAGTTCTCTGGCTGTGTTCACTTCCTCTTCCTGCTGCCCCTGAGGTTTCTGGGATTTGCAGTCCAGGAATAAAGCAGCAGGACTCTTCAGGATTGCTCATCACTTCTTCCTACTTCCAGGTGCCTCTGAGATTTGTAGTCCACAGTTGCAGCCAGTATTAAGTTTGAGTGGGGGAAGGGCTGTTTAACACCCCCCACCCCACACACACACACACACACACACACTTCCTGGTCCCAGACCCCATCTGGGGTTTGCCTGGGGAAGGGGAAGGGGAAGCCCCCCGCTTGTAGATTGGGCTGCATCCCAGCCAGGCTTGCCTTCCTCCTCCCCCCCACCCCACTCCCGTCAGCCAGCCCTCACTGCTCCAGCTAGGAAGCAGAGGGGCAGGGCCAGCCCTGCTCTCGGGAACAGACAGCACAGCACAGCCCATGGCTGCAAAGCATGCTGGGATGCTGGGGGACTGTGATTTAACTTGAACCAGGAAGGGATCTGGGACAGAAGTTTCATAAACAGGTTTGACCCAAATCAGTTAAGTCTGTTACCACATTAAACCAGTTTCAGCCATTTTGAAACTGTTTTTTGTGCACTGAACTTCTGTTCTGTTACAGATTTAAACCAGTTTCTAATCACTTAAACCAGTTTATATGCAACTTCTGTCCCTAGCCCTTAACACCAAGTGTGAGATCCGGAGTGTCCCCGGCATCCCTTTCAGTGGCCTCTGCCTCCCCTACAGCCACAATCCAGTGCACTGGAAGAAACAAAAACCACAAAACATGGGTGCCTGCCCTGGCTCAAACAACTGCCGTTCCTGGGTTAACCTCACCCTTCAGCAGTGCTTGCAAAGCAAAACAGAAAAAGACTCAGAGTACTTATCTCACACCCAATAAGGTGTAACCCTAGCCATAGTGCTACCTGTGGCCACATCCAGATTCAGGGTCCTAGGGTGTCAAATAGTCTCAGTCAACCTCCCTGCCCCTAAGACTGGGGTCACCTCTCCAAGGAGTGCTTTCTTGTGGTTTCCCCACACACTGGAGTACATAGAGTCTAACTATTTACAGTTTATTACAAAACAGTCAACATATGAATGAGGTTAATATCAAAACATGATATCAATAATCTAATTGTCAAAGCCAGGGTATCAATGAACTAAGAACACTTTATGCCATTTGAATTAAAAACACCCTCAGTACAACTCCTCAGTTTGAACCTTGAGACTCAAGTGAATTTCAGCAAGAGCACAGAGGGTTAACAAAACATCAGCTCTCCTTAACATTAGCAACACGATAGCATTGGATGGTGCAGCACTACTTGCTACAGAGAGAAGGTGCCTTTCTGCTCTCTGTTAGAGCCTGCAGAGGAGCTTTCCTCTGGTCCAGCTGTTTGTTGTACCTGCAAAAGAAACACACACTGTTCCCTCCCCCACCCCAACACCTTTCTCCAATTCCCAGACACAGCCCCTTGTGCTGATAACTGAAACAACCCTTGATTTATTACCCACCCAGCTCTAGGCTGTTTTCTCAGTTAACTCTGTCTCCAGAGCCTTCCCAGACTGACATCCTGCCCTTCTAGGCAAGTCTCCCTTACAACTCTTTC
>NW_005842055.1:2470868-2477809 GCF_000455745.1 Alligator sinensis
CTCTCTCTGCCTCACAGAGAGACAAGGATACCAAATCTGTCTTCTCCCCATCACCGATCGCAGCTTTTATTCACTGCCACAGCAACCGCAGGCTGCAGCGTGGTTCTTGCCTGAACTCCCTGGCCCCGGGACCCCTCTTTTCCAGACCACTCTCTGAGCCTGGCTGTTACATGCATATATTTTTACAAAACAGCTGTGGCTGCAAACTTTCCCGCTCTGCCTTTGCAGGGATCTTTAGCCCTGCTGCAAGTCCAGCAGCAGTTGTTACAAGGGTTCTTAGGCTCCTTTCACCCTGGCCATGGGCGACTGGTACTTCCTGAGTTAGTAGCCAGTCAACGACTGGGGGGAAGGATCTCCCCATGGCTGATCGTGCTGACCCAGAAGTGCCAGCGGTGTGCCCAGAAGGGCCAGGGGCGCACCCGGAAGTGCCAGTGGCACTTCTCCTGGTGCTCCCACTCCCCAGCCTGGGCTCTCAGGGGGGGCACCAGCGCTCCTGCCTGCACCACCTAAGTGGGGAATGCTGGCTGTCAGGGGGTGCACCAGCACTCTCAGGGGGTGCACATGCACCTGCATGCACCCCCTATGCATCACCACTGACCCTGGCTGTCCTTCTGAGTCCTTCCTTCATAGACTTGGTTCAGCCCTGGGATCTTCCATCTGGAGCCTGGCTCCCTGTAGCTCCTATAGCCAGTCTGCCTTTCTGGCCTGAGACTTGGGCCTATATAGTCTCTTGCGGGTCATCTGGCCCTCCACTTCTACCCCTGGACCATCAGACACTGCCTACACTTAGGCTCACAGTGTTCTTGTCTCAGGCTTTCCTACCTGTTAGTTTGGTTCCAGCTACCCAAAGGAAGAGCAAGTAAAATGGAAGAAAAAGTGGGAGGCAGAGGGGGAGAGAAAGATGAAAAAGAAAACCACAAAGAAAAGTGACAAACTGATAGAGAGAGGCCCAGGCATCCCTAGACCCTTTCCCTCTCTTATAATGGGGTAGGGGCCCCATTACAGGGAAATAACAGCTTTTTTATGTTTGTCAGAGGGTTAAATACAGTCTGGCTTTGATAATGTAGTTCCCCACTCTGAGTCTGCTTCCTCTCACTCCTTCCCAAATCTAGAAGTTTGCTAGGGCACTCCAGTTCTCTAGAAAAAAGTTAGGGAATGGACACTAAAACTACATTTCTTGGCAGTGAAGGTGACATACATTTCACTCACCCAAACCATAAAATACTGGAATCAGAAGTTAAAGGAAGTCTCGTGCTTTTCTCACCACCGTTACATGAAGTACCTCACACGTGCCTGTATTCCACAAATAACCTAATGAAGGGTACTTTCTGCCCAAAACCTTCTCTAAAATCTCCCCCAACCATGCTGTTGGCCCAATAAAAGAAATCACCCCTAAAATATCCTTCCCTCTTGCATATTTCCTGGACCATCACAGCTACAACATCACTCCTATATTTTATAAGCTCGTTGTTTCCTTCTCCAACAGATACCAACCCCCCACAACTTAAAATCACTATTTAATCCAAACCACTCTGAAATGCAAAACTTTTTATGACATTTGCCATTGTAACACTATTAATTATGCTAGTATTCCAAACCTGTTGCATCTATGCTGTGTCTATCCTGTCTACTTGGATCATAAATTCTTCACAGCTGGGAACTGTCTACTGTTGTGTGCTTGTACAGGGCCACCACAATGAGGCCCTTTCCTTTTTCATCCCAAGGCAATTTCTGATAGTGGCAATCATTACAAGAGGAACTTATAATGCATTAATCTTTTAAGGAACTTTATTGACAGGGGTGTTGCTATGGTCTGACAGTTCCCAGCACTATCACACCCACTCATGAGTAAGGCTCCTTGAAAGGGGAAATTGTGACTGGACTTTCTACTGCTAACATCTATGCACTACATCAATGTCTATGCCATCTTCTATTCGTAGATTTGCTTTGCACTTTTATAAACATTTTTGTAAAACAAATCCAACTTGATTGTCAGAGTGTAAGGGTAGAAGACTGTCCATGAGGGCTAGGGACAGACTTTCAAAAAGTCTGAGCCTGAATTGATTCAATCTTTGCAGGTTAGTCTCACCTGGCTAGGCAGAATCCATTTGTAACTGCACAGACATCCCAGACATGCAGACACATGCCTACAGTGGCTCAGGCTAGAAGCCAGAGGGCAGTTCTGAACTGAGAGGGGCATGGCCAGGCCCCAGCAGGATGCTCTGATTAGGGAGAGATTTCCCCCCACTTCTGATGAGCCAAGTAGGGAATTGATAACACAGTGTTTATCACCCCATTAAGAAAACAACAGCAGGACATTACCAGCTACCTGTTGATTCTGCCTTTGCCCTGTATGCAGCAGCATGGACTGTAGCCAGCATGTGGTCTGCTAGCTAATGTGGAGAGGTATCTTTGTAAGGCAGAGGGGATGGGGAATCCCTGCTTAGCAGGAAGTGGGGAGGGGAGAGCGGGAGCAGGGGGAAGCCAGGCAAACACCTGCAGTCTCTGCCAGAGCTGTAGCCAATGAGCAGAGGGGAGAGGCCAGCTCTGCTGTGGAGCAGAGAGCCCTGCCAGGATGCTGGGGCACTCTGGTTTAACTTAAGCCAGGAAGGGGTCCAGGACAGACCCAGTCTGTTTATTTGGCATAAACCAGTTTGAGCCAAATCAGTTAAGTCTGATACTACATTCACACAGTTTTATCTCAAACCTATTTCAGCCATTTTCAAACTGGTTTATGTACACTGAACATCTGTTCTGTTACAGTTTAAACCAGTTTCTGATCACTTAAACCAGTTTATGTGTAATGTCTGTCCATAGCCAAGAAGAATAGTTGTCATTATATAAATATCATGCAAAGGTTACAAAGTGTTACTGTAAATGTATATTAGATCTTCAAATATGTGTCATGAATATCAGAAAAGACAAGTAGATCTCAGGACTAACACTCTTTAGCGCATCTATTGAACTTTACATGTGGGATACAAATGTAAAATTATGTCAAAAGCAAGGACTGAGGCTAACCAACAAACTTACTCTGTGATTTTGTCTAAATCCCACTGCTTCAACTTTTCCTATTTGCCAGATGGGAAAAATACTTCATAGAGGTGCATAGGCAGACAAGGTTCCTTGGGTGAATTTGATATCTTTTATTAGACCAACCCAAATGGTTGGAGAATAGTTATTAAGCAAGCTTCCGAGTTCAAAAACCCTTCGTCAGGCTAAGAGGTGCAAGCATTTATCAAGTTTGTGGCTGCAACAAGTCAAAGTTTTTCTTGTTTTGCATATTTTTGCTCACCACGACTTGAAAAAGGATATTGTGCCACACCACAATGGAGACAAGAAACTTGAATTTGGAGAGTTGATATGCCAGGGTGAGTGCTTCATGATGGGTACCAGCATCTGCTTACTTTGATTTAGCCAGTTAAATGAGGGTATCTTGGACTTTGGCTGTTTGGTATCAAACCAACTTTAACGCTTTGAATTCTGCACTCCCTGCATGTTTCACATACTGGCTTAGCAGTAACATAGACATGATCTGTGATAATTTTCCAACAATAAGCAGAGGCAGACAACAGAATGTAGATCCTTTGCAGAATGCTGAAGAGGGACTTAGACTCTGTTGAAGATGTTGCAGCATCCACCTCCATATGATGAGACTAAGCAAATGGCGTTCACATGGAACAAAAAATGATCTTGGTTTTGATTAAGGATTCTTATCTGTACACCCTTATTTTTCCCCTTCATATTTGTACCATTGTCATAACCCTGGTCCCAGCAGTCGCAGATATTTATATCATATTCCTTCAGAGTAGTAAGTATAGTATCAGTTAGTCCTTCCCCTGTGGATTCATCATTGTTTTAAAACAAATAAAGTGCTCCTGAATGGTCAGTTTGCAATCCAAAGTGTCAAGGAACCTAACAGTGAAAGTCATCTTTTTCAGAATGACTTACATCTGGAGTGCAGTCCAATATCATGGAGTAGTATTTGGCATTCCTCTACCTTTTAAGAATATCTTGCTGTGGGAGCCAAACAACTGTACACAAATCCAAAACATCTTATTTAAATTTATTGTACCACAGCACCTGTCACATTATGGTCCCTGGAGCCTTTTCCAGTCAGAAGTAGAAGGCAACATTTTGCAAGCAACAGGAATTTTCAGAATTAGAAGTGGGTTTCACTGGAAGTACTGTCTTTATAAAATACTTCACTGAATAAATATATGATGGGCTGTACCATGTTTTCTCTCCTTCATTGTTGGATGTCACACAAATGCAGAATTTCTAGGTTGTAGTGTAATAAAGTCTGAACAATCTGTATATTCATTTCTGGATACAGATGTTCCTTATACTACTGCTGTGAGTTTGAAAAGTTTTAGATCCTTATGTATAATCAATGCATTCTACTTCTTGCAATACCACAATATAACTGTTACAAAATGCCACATGGCTAGAAGTGAATGCTGGTAATTTCAGGGTTTTTTTTAATTATTTCCCTCTTACAGGAAGGATACAATTATGGGGACATAATATTGCGGTAGACTGGGCAGAACCAGAAGTTGAAGTTGATGAAGATACAATGTCATCAGTTAAAATCCTTTATGTGCGAAACTTGATGCTATCAACTACAGAAGAGACAATTGAAAAAGAATTCAACAATATTAAACCAGGTAAGAAATGCCATAAAGCAGATTTTCAACCATTAAAGTTTTAAATCCATTAAACTGGAAGACTTTTACAGTTATCTTAAACTTAATGTGGTTGGTCCATTCCATCAAAATATTTCTTAATTTGTGGAATATGAATAAAAATAAGGTCTGGAAATGTTGAAACAATGTTTACCCAATAAAGGTCTTAGACATGCCCTGCTGAGATTAGATCATTAATAAACTGTTAATTTTTTAACTGACATGATTATTAACATTTTTAAAGCAAGGTAGTAAATCAAACCATCCAGTTGCTATTCAAAACAATGCCTAGAAAGTATTCTATTTTAGTAAAAATGATTTCTAGTATGAGATATTTTGCATATAAGTTCTACATGATTTATTTTTGCAAAGATATTTTTATTTTGGCCTTTTTTTATATATGTTTTAGGCATTGTTTAGTTTTAGTTACAAAAGGAATAAGAATATACTAATAAGACTGATACTTGTTTTCTGTATTCTTCTTCTATGGAAAAGGATAATTTTAAACAGTGGTTCTCTCCCTGGTTGCCCATAGGAACTGTTTGATTTTCAAAAGTGATTCTTTCTAATAACACTTACTATAAAACCTGTAGGCCAAAGAATCACAAGACTTCTATTTGCATTTTAAACACATATTTAAATTTTATTCAGTTCAGTGGTGTGCTACACTGTAGAATTCACATACAAAAAAGGCTTGAAATCCTGTAAACTAAATCCCATACGTAGATAGATACTATATAGATACTATATAGATCTAAATCCCATACGTAGATAGATACTATATAGATATATATAGACTATAAAAAAAGAATAGAAAGAAGAAACAATATCAAATGAGGCTATCGGAAGAAATGGTGGCCACAGGAGAAAATAACATTTATTTACTTTTGGGGCAAATTATAACTAATAGGCCAAAAAAATTAGTCTAATTCCTGATACATAAATTCTTGAAGATACACAGGTCCTGTTTTTTAAAAACCAGTTTAACAACTTACTCATGGATGGTATAGGAAAAGGCTTCGTGCTGAAATAAATTTAACTTATTAAGCTACAAGTAGATCATGATCTCACATCTGAATCTCAAGTAAAATCATAAACATCTCACTGAGAAATGTAGAGCCCTTGTTTTTCCTCACCCAGAAATCTTCAAGGATTCATTCACTGGTGATGTCCAATTTGACCAAAATTTTTAATATAATCATTTTAGAAGGCATTTATCCAAAGCATTGCAATGAAATATAATAGCCCCAGTTTTCAAAAATGGTGATAAGTCATTTTTACAACATTATTTGTGGTATTTAGCACTAAGCTAGTAATTACTTGACTTCATGTATCCACAAACTAAAGAAAAATAACAAGCTCTGTATGATATTTCTGGCATGGTTCCTAAATATACCACTGTGTAATGAGACCTCAAATAATAATTGTATCATTAAAGGTAGATAGAGCCCTTCCAAAAGCAGAGGGCCTTTGGGAGGGGGGAAAAACATACTGAGTTCACAGAAATTGGCTGGCAAGTGGCCCCAAAACTATTTTTTTTTACCATGGGTTCAGACTGAAACATTACAGCAAAGAGGTTTTTTACACTGTTTTCTTATAGTGCAGACCAGTCCAAGTTCTAAGTGGCCAGGGGCTGCAGGTTCCCTAGCCACATGCTGGATGGGGCACATACCTCCTGGGCTGCTCGCCATGCTATGCTGCATGGCAGGTGCCTCTGCTATGCCACATAGCCAACATCCTTCCATTGTACCATGACAGTTTACCCCACACCATGCCATGCCATTTAGGGTCTCCATGTCCCCTTCAGGTCCCCCTGAGCAGCCTAGCTGTGGGCTTCCCTCAGCCTCGTGGTCTGTGCCATCCTGCCCTGCCTGACCCCCTGAGGCAGGGGCAGGAAGCGGAAACTGGAGAAGGAAGGAGGAATGCAGAGACTCTAGCAGCACACAGACCAGAATCTCAAGGGCACAGGCAATGCATAGGGGGTGCATGTCGGTGCAAGTAAACCCCCTGAGATTGGCCAGGCACCCCCTGGAAGCACCGTGAAACTGGAAGTGGCAGCGGAAGTGCATTTCTGGTTTCACCAGTTTCGCCGCTGGTGCTTCTGGGGTTGGTGATTGGCTGCTCCCCCACTCCCCCACAAGGTGGCTATCGGCTGCTGGTGCCCCCCCAGAGTTGGAGGCACCAGTTGCCCATGGCAGTAGCAGTGAGGAGGAGGGGCCTCTCTTGCCTCATGCCGAATAGCAGCTTCTGCCCAGG
>NW_005842055.1:2478886-2496780 GCF_000455745.1 Alligator sinensis
AACTGGAGAGGGCAGCGGAAGTGCATTTCTGGTTTCACCAGTTTCGCCGCTGGTGCTTCTGGGGTTGGTGATTGGCTGCTCCCCCCCACCCCCCACCCCGCGCAATCAACAATCAGCCTCTGGGGGACCCTCCCCCCTTGTCAGCAAACTGGTGCCCCTCCCCCCACCCACAGATTCGGGCGGCACCAGTCACCCATGCTCAAGGGTCACAAACTAACCCCTCAGGGTCTTCATGTGAGCCACCAGCTGGACAGGCCTGTTATAGTATCTAAAATCCTAGAAGTAGAGGTTGACCACAAGCCTTCAGGAGACGGGTTCCCTATGGCAGCAGGTAAATCAGATGGGCAGAAGTGGGAGAAATGTTCCTTTCCAACTGAAGGGAGGGAATGAGCATTCATGTGCATACACATGCACACACACTTTAAGGAGGAAAGCAGAACTCAGCACATATTTGGGAACTCTAATACCTTTCTCCAGTTTTGCTGTATGCCGTTGGCAACACAACATGATACAATAGGGACCAGATCCTCATCAGTACTGGTAGTGCTTGTGTGCCCACCAGCATCTTTCCTTCTGTGCATCGTCTTTTAGCTCCCATTCCCACCACATGCTTATGCCTGTTACATATACTTTACAGACCCATCCTGCTTTGTTCTGGGACAGAATCACAATGGAGGTTCTCTCAAGAAAGTTGTCATTTTCTTGAGAGAACCTCATAGGCAGTCGTGCCAGTTAGTCTTTTTCCTTAGTGCACCTTACAGCAGACTCAACAAGGCCTTCTATATTTATCACAAAAATCCTACATTTTCACTATCAATTTGTGCATATTCTTATGCATTATCAATTATAAACTACTTGGATGCAGGTCCTGATGCACACCTCATGGCTTATATAGCCACCGGTGAGAGACAAAGCAAAAAAAGCACTGATTCATCATAGGCAAAATCAAATGTGCATAAAAGGAAACTACTTCTTTTAAGACTGCTGGATGTGCTGAGGCAACATGAATGTAAAAGTCCAGACAATCTGCAAGATGTAAAAAAAGCCAAAGTAGAAGTGAATCAGATGTCGCTTGAAGAGCATTCTGTTGACTCGGACTCTAAAGGAACATAACCAACTGACAGTAGCACTCACCCTTCACAGTGAAGACTAACATATAAAACTTAAATTCTTCCAAGTTGAACTTGAAGCTTTTTTTTTTTAAAGTTACAATCAAAAATTGTATTTTACATGTATGTAGTTCTGGAATTCTGGAATACAAGATCACTCAGAAACCAAGGTCATGGCTCTATCATAGTCTCTAAAAGTTGTTGTTGTTCTTGTTCTGATGACTTCATATGCTTTCCTCCTCAATCCTGACTCTGACAGTTTGATGTAGCTACATTTGTTTCATATCTGAAAACAACAGTGCAAGATTGTTCTTGTAGCTATAATCATATATAGCATCTGTAACCATAATATTGTTGAAATCTTTATATGCATCTGTAACCATATATGAAATCATATATAAAAACTAAGTAAAAAAGCAAACAACCCTGTAACATTCATGCAAGGTATAAAAAAAGTAACTGGATAATACTAGGTCTCCAGAATGCCCATTCAGATGTATAAATCAAGATGTGTAATACTATGAGTTGGTAATCAAACAAAAGTTTAAGAAATGCAGCATGGCATGTACAGTAATCATACATTTTATCCTGATTTTACTTTATTTAAGCGCAAACACAGCTTTACACATAAATAATTATTAGATTAAAGAGACACTTATATGTGTTACATAAATATCTATGTTATCAGGATTTGGTTTGTAAAACTAAATGCTAAAAGCATAATCCAGAAAGTTAATTTGAATCTGAATTCCTTTGAAAAGGCAATTGCATAACTGATATTTCAACTTTTTCTGTAGGTGCAGTTGAAAGAGTAAAGAAAATAAGAGATTATGCATTTGTGCACTTTAATAACAGAGAAGATGCTATTGAAGCTATGAAAGCCTTAAATGGAAAGGTAAAATTTGTGTAGAGGTCACTGGCTAGGTTTATGATTAGTAGCATTGTAATTAGCAACATTGATCAGATTATTAATAGCTAATAAATCTAGTGAAACTATCCCTACTTTCTATTCAAAAGTTGTTTGTAACTTTCGGATTTCAACAAGATTATTTGCTTTTAGGATTTATTTGCAAACATTTTATACAGCCAAACTCTATATGAATAGAGGCACCTCACCATAACACTATATCATTCATCCTTAGGAATTTGGATAAAACAGTTATCTTTTCTTGGAGAGATGATGCACTGTATTTCATTGATAAATTGTACCAAGCCTAGTGATACAGATTTTGCATGATTTATTCCATTTTGGAATTAGCCTTGAAGATGTGGTACTTACCATTAGCCTCACAATGAGAACTGGGTTCCAATTTGTGTGCTTGTTGTTATTTTATCATTTGGATTAGGTAGTAGACATACAGATTTTACCTAAAATTTAACCCTAACAGTGTAATTTTAAAATAAGCAGGCGAAGGGTGAACAATTCTGAGCTTATATAAAATCTCCTGACTTTACAGCATTCTAGAGAGAAAATAAAAGAGTGTATTTCATATTTTCCAACACCAGCAAGTATAGGTCTCGCAGCCCCTGCATGCCATGGGTCTGGGTACAAAGAGTAGTTGATTCTGGCCTTCCTTAAAGGTATCAATGCTCCAGACCTCTGCTGCAGAAATCTACACACCGTTTCTCTTCCTTTCTGCTACCACAGAGATTTGGCTTCATTCCAGAAGGCTCTTTTTCTTTTCCAGCTACCCCTATCTTGTCATCCATGTTAGCAAAGCATAGAATCTGAATGCTTTTGTGTAGAATTATCTCCAATAATTTGGTATATTGTGCTGTGTATGTTTCTGCTGCATTTTTTAAAGTATCCCTCTTTTTTAAAGGTGTTGGATGGGTCTCCTATCGAAGTGACATTAGCCAAGCCAGTAGACAAAGACAGTTACATTAGGTATACCAGAGGCACAGGGGGAAGAGGTACCATGTTGCAAGGAGAATACACATACACATTTGGACATGTATATGACCCTGCCACAGCTTACCTTGGAGCTCCAGTCTTCTATGCACCTCAGGCCTATGCAGCTATTCCTAACCTGCATTTCCCTGCCACCAAAGGGCATCTCAGCAGCAGAGGCATTATCCGACCTCCATCAATAAGAGGTAAATTTCAGCTAGCTATGACTATGTCTATCATTGAAATCTATCAAGATAAAATGCCTGTAGGATACTTTCCTTGAAACAGCTTCATAGCTAGATTATGGACCACATTTATGAAATCTAATATCTGTCATATTTATCACTTTATCTATGCATCACATGAAATCTACTACCACTAAAAAAATTTAAAAAAAATACAAGGCATGTATCAGGTTTAACCAAAAGGAAGAAACTAGTATGAAGTATCTCAGATGACACCCTCATGTAGCACTCACTTCAGAGTGTCTGAAAGTTGGAGCTCCTTCTGTGTCCCTAATGATTTGGGAATATCCTGAGTTTATCATTTAATTGTTCCTCACTACCAAGGAACACCACCTGAAACTGCGCCTTGGAGTCCTAATCTCTAGCACAGAATAGTCCTGACTGTCTTCCCAAACTTCCTGCTCTTATGTGCCATTTCCTTTCCCCCCTCACTATATGATCTCTGCTCAATTTAGAAAATATCAACAGATCATCAGCTTTCTACCATTCAACACAGCCTGAGTTCCTGGATCTGTTTCTAAGAGATGCAGCAAAAGCTTTCCCAGGCTGGAAAAAACCCCACAGCCTTGAGAACCTGCCTTGTAAAAATGATGAGAACCCTTAGGCAGACACAACAAGCAAAAAAATAAACTCTCACACCCTGAGGAGCAAGCAAAAGCAAAGGCTTGAATGGCTTTTGAATTAATCTTCCTCCAAAATAAACAAACCAGAAATCCACCATTTTTGTCCCATGAGGGAAAACAAACAGAACAAGATTTTTTCCACTCACACCAGAATTTGCTGCTCTTAGTTGGTAGTGGATTCAGTCCCAGCAGCCCAAGCAATTGATTTCCTCCTCCTTTTCATGGCCTCAGGATGGGTTTCAGCACAGCCAGTCCCCAGTAAGCTTCTGAGCTCTGTTTGTGGACTCCTACCTCCAAAGGCTGGTGCCCTGAGTTTTCTTAGCTATCCCAGCACCTGAGCAGCACTGGATCCCATCACAGGAAGTGACAAATCAACCTCCAAACAGAGAGAAAAACAGGAAAGTACTTTAGAAGATGGCCAGGGGCTGCTGATGAAATTATGGATCCTTTGAGTTATTTAGACAAGAAAGAATGAAAATTGGGTAGTTTTAGCAATACCTTGGTGTGTGTGTGTGTTTTGTTATGGCTGGTATTTGTGGTATCCTCTTGTCTCCACAAATATGGATACACAAGTTTGATTTTGGCCCCCTTCAAGGTAAACAAAACTTTAATGATTTAAAATGAAAGCTCCTTTGCATAGTTTCTTTGTTTCCATGTTGGTGTCCTTCAATACATCAAACAAAAACAATAGAGGAGGATAAATAGAGCAGGGTGCCAGCTGCAGGCTGGAATTACCCATCCCAAGTCAGAAGCAGGTCTGCAGAAGCCACGACTCAGCCACTGCTTCCACTTGTCCCCATGGCAGCATGGGGAGAATGCCAGCAGCTGAACCCCCCACTACTGAGTGCCTGTGAAGCCCCATATCTACAGATCCAGTGGTTCCATAGCTTGCCAACACCTGAGATAGGTTATTGGGAAAGTCCAGTTTGAAACCAGTGCTTCAAATTTCTGTTAGATTAGGTCCCAAATTGAACCTTCAGGCTCAGATATCCCCTAATATGTTTACATTTACAAATGCTAATATATTTATAATAGACTGAAATGAATTATGGGGTTTTCAAAATCCATGTCCAGACATTGTCTGAAGTTAATTTCTAGTAGTAACGAACTTGAAATCAATTGGAGTTCACAGCCTATTTCCAAATGGAAAGATGTTCCAAAATAATGTCAGAACTGTTGTTTGGAACCTCAGGAGAGTTGAGGAGGATTGAATTCACTAAGGACCAGATCCAAAAAGGCCTAAACTTCTGTTGTGATCAGTAAGATTGTAAATTAGGCACCTAAATACCTTTTCAGAATACCCTTTCACCTTTAGAACTGATCCCTCTACAAAAGGATTAAGAAAAATTAGGATTATGATATGGAAAATCTGCATTGCTTTATGTTTTCTGTGGATACATACATCTAGCAGGCACTGAAATTTCTTTATAAAATATCAAAACTTCCAAATCCCTGCTACCTCTTCCTTAATGTGCTCTCACTTCTCAATTCCCTAATCCCCAATCATTCTGAAAGGAATCAGGTGTAATGTGAAAAAGACTCCCTAGTTCAAAGAGGAGAGGATCTTTATATTCTAAGTTCATTAAAATGCTTAAATTATACTGATGGGTGCTGATGGATAGTAATCAGTTTAAAACATATCTGTCCTTGTTACTGTGCAACTGCAAATTAGGTTAGAAAAGTGGCAAAAAAAAATCAAATGTAATCTGTGCATGAATTCAATGGAAAATTAAGCCTCACGGTGACTGAACAAAACAGAGAAGATGGGAATTTAGGCATAAGTAACTAGATTTTTCCTTCCAAATAAAATGTCTCAAGACCTTTAAGACAAAAAAATAAGACAAGATGGGCTAAAAATCAAGGGTATAATGATGACATTACTACTAGAATTCAATGCAGAAGGGATACTGCAGAGGTAAAGATAATCTTACAGATGTACACTGTAATATGTTGATATTCCCTTGTTCACCATCTTCTAATCTGCAGTGAATTTTCCAAGGAAACTGGCCTGCTCAAATCTTTCTGGCTGAAATTGCAAACAGTAAATATAAATTAAAAGAAACCTACAAAGTCTTATAAAAATAAAAATAAAATTGTCCTTTAGATAATAGTTATATCTCTATAGCACTATTGTCCTTTTTAACAAAAGTACAGTAATAAAGAGAGTTCCTATTGTGAGTTCTACTTCATGGTAAAAGTACAATGTGAACTTGCATCAGCTCTTAGCAAGACTGCAGTCATACCCATCATCTTAGTAGGATCAGTGAGTGAGGCTAACTTTTCCAATGCAGTAAGAATCAGGGTAATTTTCCGGTGATTTGATTCAGTTCAATGCCTTCTTACATTCCTAGAAATTTACATGAATGTACCTGTAGGGGCTGCGGGAGTTAGAGGACTAGGAGGACGTGGCTACTTGGCATACACTGGTCTGGGTCGTGGATTCCAGGTCAAAGGAGAAAAGAGGGGAGAAGACAAACTCTACGATCTCTTGCCTGGGATGGAGCTGACCCCAATGAATCATGTCACATTAAAACCCCAAGGAATTAAACTTGCTCCTCAGGTATGTACAGTGAAAAATGGGGAGGGGCAAGGGTGGACAGCTCTAGCCAGATCAATATTAGTCTTTTACATTTTCCCTAAATTTTTGGAAAAACAAAAGAACAGGAGGAGATAATAGAATAGTCTCTGAATTGTTACTCATCTCCTCACCTGTGATGTTGATATATAGAGAACTACTAAAAGTTACTTTTATTAATACTAGTCATTCTAAAGGCTGTTTTAGGGGATACTCCACCTACGTGTAAGACGATGCAAAGTTGGACAGTGTCCTCTGGTTACTTTTACTTTTATTTCTCCCTCAACATACTTTGAGGTGGTACGTGAATAAAAAAGAGTCTAAGAATCTTAGGAATAATACATTATTGATACTAGTTTTCTTTTTTAAAAGAAAAATAATTAATTTTGGGAGACAATAAAGAATATTTAAACTGAGAAAAATAAGAATGGCATTGTGCTAAAAAATAAGAGTTTCTGCTTTTCAAAGCATAAGAAAGATGTGGACAAATTGGAGAGATGCCTGAAGAACGCCCCCCCCCCCTCCTTCCCCCCCCACAAAAAAGTAGCCATCTAGAAAACATGACATATAATGAAAAGCTTGAAGAACTGGGATTATTTAGTTTACAGATTAA
This sequence comes from Alligator sinensis, assembly GCF_000455745.1. Lineage (NCBI taxonomy): Eukaryota > Metazoa > Chordata > Crocodylia > Alligatoridae > Alligator > Alligator sinensis. The sequence continues at coordinate 2,485,943 of NW_005842055.1, forward strand.
AAGACTTAAGGATGATTTGATTAAAATACAAAAAAGTTAGTTATAAAGAGGATGGTGATCAATTGTTCTATGGACACAGGATAGGGCATAAATTGCAACAGGGGAAATTTAAATCAGATTTGGACGACATTTCTAACAATGTGGATTGTTAAACACTGGAGCACATTTGCGAGAGAGATTGTGGGCACTCTGTCTTCAGAAGTTTTTAAGTGCAGATTACATTAACATATGCCTGTGATGGTTTAAACCAGGATGATACTACCTTGTGCAGCAAACTGGACAAGATGGCACATCAAGGTTCTTTCCAGCCCTAGTTTTTATGAGTCAGTAATGCAGAGCTGTCCAACTTCTAAGCAGACAGGCTGAATGTCCCACAGGTCACACCAGGAAGGGCAACAGGCCAGTGGGCTGCACCAGGGCAAGCCTTGGGCCCACTGGGCTGCACAGATGACCCCCTCTGCACTCACACCTGTGCACTCTCCACTGCTTCACTGCACACCATTGCGGGCACTCTGCCCCCTATGGCTGCACCCAATGGCCTTTGGCTCACCCTCAGCTCCCCTGGCCATGTTGTACTGCACTGCCCTTTCTCCTGGGGTGGGAGCAGGTGTTGAAAGCTGGAGCAGGCAGGAGGATCCCAAAGATTCCAGCTGCTGTTGTAGCCAGAGTGATGGGGAGAGCAGTGGCTGGGCAGGAGCCCAGGGGCCACAACTTAACCCCTCATGGGCTGCATGCAGACCACAGGCCACCAGTTGGACAGCCTGTTGTAATGTACCATAATAACATTTTACAAAGCTTGCTGCCTCAAAATTTAAACATGTTCTACTATGGCTCAGTAAATCAGTGGTCTCTGACTTTTGTGATTTGAATGATTGACATCTGAGGGAAGAACTTGGCTGTGTAACCTTCCATGAAAGATAAATGCTAAGAACCTGAAAATGTTATCAGCAATCCTCTCTCAAAATTAGGAAAGAGAAACGTGGGCTATTAAACCAATCATGAACTCTTTGCTACATGTAGAAACACTGAAATCATATAAAGTTATTTATGTGCAAAGTATTCAGGATTGAGGTTTAGACAGATAACAACCTAAGTCTCAACTCAGATCAAAATTGCCTGAAATTTTAAGACTCTGATCTTAATGACAAGTACTTCCCCTCTCTTTTCCTTTAACTAAGTAAAGCAAAAGTCTGAATTCAAACATAGGACTGCAAGGCATCTCTAAAGCAACCAAATACACTTTCCTGTATTTGCAAGCACTGACTTGTCCAATGGATCCACATTAATCTCACAAATCACAATCTCAAAGCACCCAAAAAAATTAAAGAAAAAAATCCTTTAATATGCTGGGGGGAAAGGTTACAGTCAATGAACTGCCACTGTAAGAGCCAGGAATTATTATACTGCTACGTGCTTGAACAATCTCGAGGAGAAGACCATGTCATGTACTACAGAGGACAGCAAAAATGCCACAGTCCTTGCCAATCTGACTTGGAAAAAAAAATCCTTCTTGACCTCAATATTGGCAATATATTTGATTTGGACCACATGAGTAATACCCTCCAGTCAGGTACCCGAGAGATTTCTAAGGACTAGCAGGAGGGTGAGTGCTTTCCAGGAATGCTCCCAATGCTCTGAGATGGGGTAAAAAGTGTTTCAGAACAAAGCAAACCCCCCACCCCCCAAAAACAAACAAACTGGAAAGCAAATAAAGCATTTTTGAATAAATAAAATTCTTCCTGACACCTTCAGGTGACAGAGAGAAGCCCCAACCCCTAGGATTAAAAGGCATCTGACACAAAAATGAAGATTATGAGTTATGTTTATATCCGTATATGCACTATTTATTGCCCCATGAACACCCTATCCCATCATACTAGTGCTTCCATAGAGTTATCAAGCTCCATCTTAAAACAATTCAGGTTCCTTGCTCTTACAAGTTTGCTTGAAAGACCATTCCAGACCTTCATTCCTCCTCCTAATTTCCAGTCTAAATTTGTTCATGGTCAGTCTTTAGCCATTTGATCTTATGTCTAAGGTGACCACATGTCCTAGATTGGCTGTGACAGTCCCGGATTTTGGCCCCAGCCAGCCAGTGAAAATGAAAACGAGCATCCAGGGCACAAGGCTTGAGGCTCAGAAGCAGAGCGGCAGCAGCTGTGAAATAGGAAGCCCAGCAGACAGCAAAATTGCTAAGTAACATTAATTGTTACTTCATAGGTGACTGTTAACACCTGGTGAAAGAAAGAACAATGGGTCATTAACAGGCCATTGACTTCCTGAAGCCATTGGCGGGTGCAGGCAGTGTCCCAGATCTCGCATTGTCTCAAGTGGGCATCCTATTTATGCTGATATTGTTCTTTAATTTAAATAACTTCCTCCCTCCCTGATATTCACTTACCAAAGAGGTTTATACAAAGTAAAACCACTCTCAACATTTGTTTTGCAAAAAACTCTTTTAATCTTCTCTTATAAAATAGGTTCTCTGTTCTCCTAATCATATAAATTACCCTGCTTTGTACCTGATCCAGTTTAAATTAATACTTGTCTGTGGGCACATCTACACAAAATGCTACATCACCGTAGCAACGCATTATGGCAACATAGCATTGGAGGGCACAAACTGTGACACTGCAGCTGTCTCGCTGTAGCGACATGCTCCCACACAGTAGTGTGTTGCTACAGCGATGTAGCTGCTAAAAATAACCGTGCGCTGCCGGCTTTCTTTTGTTCCCACTCTCCTTTATGAACTATAGTGTCTGGTTAGAGTACATCACCCTTATTCACTCTATCGCTGAGTCCAGAGGTAGTCTCTCCCATACCACAGAAAGAAAAAGCAGTGTACACCAAGCAGTGTACCAGCACCTCCTGGGTACTGTAGGTGTTCTCACAAATGTTGCTTGTGAGGTTTCAACGTGCTATTTCTCATTGTAAAAGAAGACGGTGAGTTAGCACAATAATTGTATAGTACAGGGGCTGGCAGTCTTTTTAAGTTGCAGAGCAAAACAATCCAGCTCCGTTATGGTGTGGGCTGGATGACTTCAGCAGTGTGTCACCAGTGAAGGTGTTTCCCTGCACACTTGCTGGGGCCAGGCAGTTGGGAGCTGTACTAGTGCTGGCACCACCTTTTCCCAGCTGGGGCACCAGCACAGATTGCAGCGGGAGGAGAACTGCACCAGAGCTGGGCAACTGGGAACTGCCCCAACACTGCTTACACTGCTTCTCCCCAGTCCCCCCGCTCCTCCCCCCCCAACTACAGCATGGGAGTAGCTTCCAGCCAGTGGGGAGCTGCACCAAGGCTGGGCATCTGGAAGTTGTGTCTGCACTGCAGCTGCCTCTCCCCCAACAACCCACCTGGCTGCAGCACAGACACAGCTGGAAGCTGCCCCATCCCAACTCAGTTCCCCACTGGTTGGAGGTCATTCCCATGTTGCAGCTGGGGAGCGAGGAGTGAGGAAAAATGGCAGCAATGCAAACACAGCTGCCAGCTGCCGAGCCCCAGCAAAGACAGAGGCAAAGCCTTCTATTTCTGCAGGCCAGATTTAGCCAAATCCTGGTATAGTGCAATGTATACAACATCTAAAACACAACAGAAAGCTTCTCTGTCTCTCAGGCCGTTGACATGAAATTGCAATTCTCCTGGGATGCAAGTATTCCTGTGCCGAAGTCTGAATATTGGTAGTTAAAGCCAAAGGACCTTTAAAGATTGTGAGAACTCACAAGGGACAGCTTTAAATGTAACTGATATTGACATTTATTTAAAATTAAACTTTTTTCTGATAAAGTTGCTTCAATAGGAAAGTACAGGGACAAATTTAGGGGTGAGCATAAATTACTCTAAGGGACAATAGTCTGGTACAGGCCAAACCTTTCAAAATGTAAATAACTCTAGGGCAGGAAAAAGAGAACAAGCTAGAGGGAGGGTAGGTTGTGTAGCTGGATGCTCGCCTGGAAGGAAAAGGGCTCTATGTTCTAGTCCTGGTTGGACAGAAACTATCCCACTGCTTTTTATCCATTTCATCCAATGGGGGATTAATCAAGTTGCAATGCCTTAACAGGAGTTAAAAGTGCAGAACTCAGGAATGCACAAGTAGAATTACTGAATTAGAATTCAAAGGAAATTATCCAGTGCTACATCAAAGTAAAACAGTTAATGGACTAAATTGAAATGAATCAGATGTAGACATGTGACAATTATCTTTATGAATTAATTGGTGTTTGAAAATTTCAGATGTTTCTATTAATTTTAGAGTTCACAACCTATTAAACCACCAGAGCTTCTATTTCTTCTTACATTATATTCAAAAAGAAGCATGCCATCTACAGATGAAAACTCATGGAAAGTAATGGACCTTTGCAGTGGATGAGCCTGGAGATGGGCCAGACCATTAAAGTGTGGCTCTAACTGTAGTAAATCATTTTTTCTTTTATAGATCTTAGAAGAAATCTGCCAGAAAAATAACTGGGGACAGCCTGTTTACCAGCTTCATTCTGCAATTGGCCAAGATCAAAGACAACTGTTCTTGTATAAAGTCACTATACCTGCCCTTGCCAGCCAGCAACCTACTATGTATGTAACTATATCATCTTCTGTGCTTTTTAATGGGATTTTTAAATCAATGTATTTAGCATCATTACTCAAAAGCAACTATACAGGTTGGTTTTTACAGTCATTTCAAATTTTGGAAAGCAGAATAAAATCCTACAGACTAAAAGGGATAAATACAAATACCAGCCTTTACCTATACTGTCTCTGTTCTCAAGTAAAAACTGCATGAAGCCCACATAGGCTTTCCTTAAATCTCTTATATGCTCATAACAATTCCTTCAGAAACTTTAGGAAGAAAAAAACTATTTGTTGGAATGTCACCAGATTTTGGATCAAAATATGAAGATAGATCCTACCATAGGCAGATTTAGGATTTTGAAAAGGAGGGATGCAAATACTGGACAGCATAATCATACATAACACAACATATTTTTCTCCAGTTAAAAAGAAACTGGAAGTTTCACTAATATGTTAGGAGCCAAGGGCTCAATTACTCAGTTTAAATTTGAAGCAAAAATAATTATAACTTTATTGGCATGTGCATTAATCTGCTATATTTTGCATAAAACACACCAAACTAGGCAAAAATAATCAAAAGTTTTTGATTCTGTAGTCATTAGACTTAAATGTTGATCTCCTTTCCAGGTTCATAGAACAAAATCTGGTCTTCTTCAGCATCTTGACAGTGCATCCATTGTTTCACTGCAAGTTCTTTCCATATCTGAGTTAATGTTCACTTGAGTTAATATTTCCACGCTTGAGTTAATGTTTTTAGCTGAAGTTGAAAATAGTCTGCAGGGCTGTGAAATAGAAACTACATTACCAGGAGCAGCTAACGGACAGTAGAACTGCAGAAGACAGGATAGCTTGGATTAATGAAATATCAGGACCATTCAAAAAGAAAGGGTAATTAACATCTGTGGAATGAAAAATTTAGAAGGAATTAAGTAGATTATAATCAGTCATGAAGTCAGTTGACTCGCTCATTGTTTCCTGAATCCTGCCAGGCAGTTGGTTTTAAACTCTGAGGGAACCAGGAATCAAAGGGGAGTGTGACTGCACCAGTGCACACCCCCTCATCCGCACTTGGATCCTACTCATTATAATGCACCATCTTTATCATTCAAGAATATTATTGTCTAAGCACCTCACTGAATAGTCCAAACTCTGATATGTTTCCCCTTGGCCTAAAAATGCAATTTTGGGTATGATAATCTGTGATTGAAAGATTTGAAAAAATGTTGTATTAAAAACATGGTTTGATTCTGATAAAATGGACAAACAAACTGGAACAATGTGAGGTGCAAAGAGCCTCAAAATTAGCTAGCGCTTTTGATCTTAATTGTGTGTGACTCAATTCCCATCTGTAAAATAGGGACAGTAACACCCCATTACTTTACCATATTGTTGTGGAGATCATTTATATTTGTGACATACCCAACAAACATATTAGTGAAGACTATAGAAAATTAATCACTTTGTCTTCAGAATAGGGTTTAAATAGTATTCATTGAATAAAGCATAGGCACACATCAAACAATAAGGATAAAATAAAATATTTAATAGCTGCTACTGTAGGGAGCACCATTCATCCTATGCACTAAATGAGTCTACAGTCTTCTGAACATATAGTAGGTGATCATGTGTGAAGAACATGCTACACTAATTTGTAATGGATGTTATGAGATTTTGACATTTTTAAAAGTAGTTAGGTGAATTGTATGTTGGAGAACATTATTGAATGAGACATGATCATTTGCTGCTAAGTAGACAGGAAATCAGAGGCTTATTTTTCTGGGCTAGGGACAGACATTCAAAAAGCCTGAGCCTGAACTGAATCAATCTTTGAAGGTTAGTCTAACCAGCAAAGCTTGAACTGATTTGGAGGTGGATAGACATTCCCTTGTCATTCCAGAAATGCAGGCTCATGCCTTCAGTGGCTCAGGCTAAAAGCTGGGGGGATCTAGAAGAGCCCTCCCTTCCCATCCACAGGAATGAGCTGAGGGGTGCGTGGCCAGGCCCAGGCAGGACACTATGGTTAGGGACCCCTCCCCCATCAGCATTTAACAGCCCATCAGAAAATGAAGTCTCGCTCATTACAAGCTCTTCTTAAACAGCTTTTTTCCAAAGGAAGGAATGCAGGGACATTACCATCTGAGCTGTTGATTACCTCCAAAAAGCCCTAAGCGGACACTGTCCTATCTGCCTTACACAGTATTAGCTAGCATCCCACATGCTGGCTACAGTCTATGCTGTTGAAGAGAGCCGCCCTGCCGTCCTGTGAGAGAGACGAGGAAGGGATCTCTGCTTAAGCAGCGAGTGGTGAGAGGTGGGATGCGGGGCACGGGGAAGCCAGCAAACCCTGCTGTGCCTATAAGTCTCTGCCGAGCTCCCACCAAGGAGCAGAGGGGAGGGACCAGCCCTGCTGTGGAGCAGAGAGCCCCGCCCAGCTCAGAGAGCATGCCGGGATGCTGGGGGTGTCTGGTTTAGCTTAAACCAGCAAAGGGTCTGGGACATACATTGCATAAACCGGTTTGAGCCAAATCAGTTAAGTCTGACGCTACATTCAACCAGGTTTATCTCAAACTGGTTTATGTGCACTGAACATCTGTTCTGTTACAGGTTTAAACCAGTTTCTGATTATTTAAACTGGTTTATGTGTAATGTCTGTCCTTAGCCCTGGCTAGATCCTGGTCCTTCCTCCCCAAAACTACTCATTCGGAACACTGGAGGTTGAGAGTAAAAATGTTGATTGGTCCTGAAAGGAAAAAAGCAAGAGGAGATAGAGGGAAAAAGATGGGTGATCAATGCTTAGGCACCATGTTTTCTCTGGTTAAAAGAAAAATTTAATGGTCTTTTTGAATATCAATCCTGGAGTTAGATGCTTAGTAAATATGTGCGAGTATTTAAGTGATTTTGCAGAAGCCATAAAACAGAACAAGAATAATAATCTAATTAATCTGAAAAATCTGCAAAGTATCCTGGGATGAAGCTTACAACGGGAACACTGAAAACACTGGTACTAAGGAGGGTGCATGTCAGAGAGAAGGCAGGCTATGACATTGTACAATTAATAGTTGAATCATAATGCATACACACAAGAAGACTGCATTAAACTTGAGCAGGTGTAACTCTGACATTTCCTAACTCTGAGCACTCGACTTTGTTAGCTTTAGTGCTCTTTTAACATAGACTATTTTTCTGTAATTAGTATTTTTTTTATTCAAGTCAGTTCCCCCTGCTTGTCATTTGTTCCCTCTGTGTTTGAATCAGATTGGCTGCACTGCCTAAAAGCCCAGAGAAAATATTGAGGGCACTTGAAAGATAGCCTCCCTGCTCCTACTTCTGGTGTCTAGAACCAACACAGCCCACAGAAACCTAGAACTGCAATTGCAAGGAAAATCCTGCTCAGGCTTTGGTTGGAACATGAACTTGAGTATGTGCAAAGTTGATTTTTCAGCGACTTAAAAGTGTCAATGGATTGTAACCAAATGATAAAAAGCAACCCCTCTGCACACAGAGACTAGAATGCCTCAAAATGGTCATTGCTATTTTTAAAAGGGACATCTTTTAATCTAATTGGTCTAATAAAAGATATCAAATTCACCCAAGGAACCTTGTCTGCCTATGTCCTTAGACCAACACAGCTAAAACCTACACCCCTGCATCTTTTAATCTATTTTCTCTTACACCATTATTAGAAACTGAATAGTTTTGGTTGAAATAAAAATAGAATAAATAAAAATCAGTCAGAGGCAGACACTCCTCAAGGAAAATTAGGATGCAAATCATTACATTTTGGCAAAGTTGTAAAGAACTAAAACAAGACTTATTATGAGAGATGTCAGCCAAAGTTCAAAATAGGGGGTTGTGTTACCACCCCACCCTCCATAGTTATACCAATTAGGAATCAAGTACTGTACATTCCTATTGCTAATGATAATAGCAATATAAATTAATGCTAGTTTAGGTCTGCTTCACAGGATTACACCACATCAAGCAATCCAGAAGTATTAATGAGAGATATTTAGCAAACGTCCATTATCTATTTAAAGCTGATCTCTCAGTTAGGGTGAGTTAATAAAAAATAAGCAGGAAACCTTTTCAGCATGAATAGTAAACCTCAAGCCGATAGCCCATATGTAAAAGTCTATACATTTAACTAATTGTTTTGCTTTTTATGATTTTTTTCCAAATGTTTTGTTTGTTTGAATTCTTAATGCACCATGCGTTCCTACTGGATCAGGAGATATGGACTGTCAAGCAGTTAAGCATACAACAGTAAAAGCAACTAATGTTTTGTATCTGATTCACAGACATCCTTTCACACCTCCGAAGCTCAGTGCATATATTGATGAAGCCAAGACATATGCAGCAGAATATACCCTTCAGACCTTAGGCATTCCCATCGAAGGCACAGAGGCACCTGCCGCAGCACCTGCTTTTCCAGGTATGTGAAGGTCTGTACTGACACTGTCTTGTTAACTACTGATTCTATATAGTAGGATTACAGTGATCTTTTGACTCAAGCCTATGTTTCTATTCTTCCTTGTCCATATTATTCGAATATGAGATGATATAATGGCCTATGTAATGACAGCTTGCTGGGATGAGGATAGGGATTTTGAAACATCGTATTATGGCCAGAGGTATTGGAGGAGAAAATTTGTCCTAAAAAAATAGAAAGAAAACTGAAGAAGGGGCTAGATCTACTTCAGAACTTTCACAAGGTTGGGGGTTGTCCAGTTCTACAGTTGTGTTGGTCCATTAGACAAAGGGCGGCAGACTCAAAATTTAAGTTGTTTCATACTTATTCAGATTTAGAAGGCTAAGGATTTATTGTTCCATTTTGAGTAAAGATCCCTAGTAAACAGGTTTTAAAATTAACCAGAATGCCTGGGAAAATTATAGAGAACAAACCAGAAACATAAACCCAATTTACAGGCATTGCATTTACAATATTATGTACTGTGGATGTGCTTCTGATGTACTGGGAACCCCTTGTGCCAAACTGCACACAAGGCATGCATTAATTAGAACTACTGAACTGTATGGAGCATCTCAAGGATGAATTCAATAAAAAAAATCTATTCAGCTTCCTGCCACAGAAGTCCTCAAAAGCCACAGAAAAATCAATTTGTCTGGGTTGGTGAAGGCTTCCGTAGTATGTTAGCCAAATGGACTTTTTATTGAATCTAATCCCCATTTACTGCTTAATTATAATCTCTCCTATTCTTTCACCCTCCCTTATTTATTTGTCTTGGAAGTTTGACAAATAGATGTACATTAAAGTTTCTGCCTACAACACACACTGCCAGTGGCAGAAATCCTTGGTCAATGATGGCTGCAACTCTGCATATCCCTGGCCATATCTATATGCTCTGCTCTTGGCTTGCCTATAGATTTCCCTGTCCCTGTTGCCCTTGATGGCTTCTTCAATTTTGACCCATTCAATGATTTTCACAGTGGATGGAGTGGAAACTGATATTAACATATTGAATAGAGGCCTACAGAATAAAGCTGAGCAAAAACAGGAAACTCTCCCTCAGGGGAAATTCTGATACTTCAACTTTTTTCATCCTGAATTGAATAAAAAAGTTAAAACATCATCATGGCAAAGCATTTTGTTTTGATTTGTTGAAGTGACCTGAGATGCCTACCTCAAGTATGATTAACATTAAACTGCATTTAATGACACATCCATCATAGGAGTTCTAGTCTGGGTTCCCTAATGTCCACATCTACCAGCCAAACTCCTTGATTATACCACATCTCTCTTTATTCCCCAGAAGTCATGCAACTTCCATAATGCACCACATTGTTGGTCAGAGAATAGACCATTTTGTATGGGAAGTGTTGTGGGAGGTGTCAGCCACTTTAGTAGTTTGGCCTACAGGACAGAACAGAGGCCAATAGACCATGCAGTTTATGCTGATTTGTTTCAAAACAAACTAGGGCTGATTCAACAAACAGAAATATTTTGATCTAGGCCAAGTCAACCCAAAGCAAAATATTTAGTTTTGTTTTTTTCAATAAATAACGATCAATTAATGTCAGCAAAACTGAACATTTTCAGTGGAAAACTCATTTTGTTTGGAAATGACATTTTCAAGCAAAAAATATCTTGATGGGAAATTCCCAAATACTTCTACTATGTAGTCATATATGGTGGAACTTTCATAGAAGCATAGAAAATTAGGGTTGGAAGGGACCTCAGGAGGTCACCTAGTCCAACCCCCTGCTCAAAGCAGGACTATCCCCAACTAGATCATCCCAGCCAAAGCTTTAT
>NW_005842055.1:2496811-2513648 GCF_000455745.1 Alligator sinensis
CTATCTGGTTTTGAAAAACAGCAAAGGATGGAGCTCCCCCCGCCTCTCTGAGTAACCTGTTCCAGTGTTCTACTACCCTCCGAGTGAGAAAATTCTTCCTAATATCTAACATAAACCTGCCTTGCTGCAACCTGAGACTGTTGTGCCTTGTTTTGTCATCTGTCACCACTGAGAAAAGTCTAGCATCATCCTCTTTTGAACCCGCCCCCCTCCACTTCAGGTAGTTGAAGACTGCTATTAAGTCCGGTCTCAGTCTTCTCTTCTCTAGACTAAATAAACCTAATTCCCACAGTCTTTCCTCATAAGTCATGTCCCCCAGCCCCCTCACTATTTTTTGGCATCTTCTGCTGGACTCTCTGCAATTTGTCCACATCCCTTCTGTAGTGGGGGGCTCAAAACTGAACACAGTACTCCAGATGAGGCCTCACCAGTACTGAATAAAAGGGAATAATCATTTCCCTTGACCTACTGGCAACACACCTATCAATGCAGCCCAGTATGCTGTTAGCCTTCTTGGCAACAAGGGCACACTGCTGGTTCATATTCAGCTTGTTGTCCACTGTAACCCCCAGGTCCTTTTCTGCAGAGCTGCTGCCCAGCCAGTCAGCCCCCAGCCTGTACTGGTGCATGGGATTATTCCATCCTAAGTGCAGGACTTTGCACTTTTCCTTGTTGAACCTCATGAGATTTCTTTTGGACCAATTCTCCAATTTGTCTAGGTCACTCTGAATCCTAGCCCTATCCTCCTTCATATCTGCTACTCCCCGTAGCTTTGTGTCATCTGTAAACTTGCTGAGGGTGCACTCTATGCCATCTTCCAGGTTGTTGATGAAGACATTGAACAAAACCAGCCCCAGGACCAACCCCTGGGGCACTCCACTTGATACCGGCTGCCAACTAGACATTGAGCTATTGATTACTACTCTCTGAGCCCAATGCTCCAGCCAGTTTTCTATCCATCTTACAGTCCATTCATCCAGCCCATACTTCCTTAGCTTGCCTGTGAGAATGCTGTGGGAGACCATATCAAAAGCCTTGCTAAAATCAAGGTATACCACATCCATCATCTCCCCGCATCCACAGAGCCAGTCACCTCATCATAGAAGGCAATCAGTTCAGTCAGGCATAACTTGCCCCCAGTGAATCCATGCTGACTGTTCCTAATCACCTTTTTCTCCTCTAAATGATTAGAAATTAATTTCTTGAGGAACTGCTCCATGAGTTTTCCAGAGGCTGACCAGAGTATAGTTACCTGGATCCACCTTCTTCTCTTTCTTAAATATGGGCACTATGTCTGCCCTTTTCCAATCATCCAGGACCTCTCCTTATTGCCATGAGTTTTCAAAGATGATGGCCAATGGCTGTGCAATCACATCAGCCAACTCCCTTAGCACCCTTGGGTGCATCCCATCTAGCCCCATGGACTTGTACATGTGCAACTTTTCTAAGTAGTCCTTAACATGTTCTTTCACCAACATTACAAATGAGAAACATCTCTCCTCATCTCCTTAATATGTAATATTCCTTCTGGACATATTTGTAGTAGGAAGTGTGGTAGTGACTGGTGGCACATAATTTTCATCATTTATGCAGACATCTCCTCCATGATGCATGGTCAATATCTTTTATTACATATCTCTTTCTTGTCCTGCCCTCCCCATATGTGAAGTGGAACTTATGGGCCTATGGTAACTTCCATTATTAGTTCAGAGACAGCTAAATACTGGGAACACATCATGCTATAAAAATAGGGACATTTTGGACAATCATGGGTTTAACAAATAACAGGTAAGTAACTTTGCTAATCACATATTGTTACTATGCGTATGATCATAATGAAGAGGAAGATTGTCATGAAGGTTAACAGCTGCTTAGCACTGGGCGCATCTACACAAGACACTATGGCAATGCAGCATTGGTGGGCACTAAGTGTGATGCCGCTGCTACCGTGCAATAGCAAAGAGCTACTGTTCAGTAGAATCAAAAGGAACCTGTACACCACTGGGACTGTGCAGTAATGGTGGGTACTGCACAGTAATTTAGTATTTGCTAAGGGAAGTCATAAATGACTGCACAGTACCAGCTATGCAGTCAGGGGCACATGTAGACATGCCCATTGATGTTGTCAGAAGACGTAAATACGTTTAATCTAACACAAATAGGCTATTATATTAACAGTGAAGTCTCCATATGTTTATTTCATATGCAAATGGATGGTTATCACAGCTGTATCACTCTCTGTGGGTGTACTTAAAAGATATGTTTTATTTATGTCTGTTATTCACTACAGGATACACCATCACCAATGCAGCTGCAACTGTAGCAGCTACACAGCTGAAACAAGCAGTGACACTGGGACAAGATCTAGCAACTTATGCAACATATGAAGCATACCCTGCCTTTGCTGTGGCCACTCGTAGTGATGGTTATGGAACTTTTTAAAAGATTTAGTCTACTTGTATTTAAATCAATATGTTCTGTTAATCAAGTGGGGGGAACTACTTCAGTCTGTTGATTATTATGATCTCAAAATTTTAAATCTAATTTTAGAAGATGGATTAGTTTAGTGATAGTTTTATACTTCTAGGCTGAGAGTTTTTTTTAATTGTTGGTATATGTTTCATTATAAATCAGTTAAATCAATTTTCACACTTAAATAAAACAAGCAAAAACAGAAGAAAACAAAACAGAAACAAAAACCCACTTTTGCACAGAAAATAATCCTTAAAATCTATAAGGATCTATAAGTATACATCACTGTGCATATGTTTACATGTAATTATCCATGCTGAAAACAGAAACATTCCCAATGAGCTGCATGTTTAAAGCGTGTGATTTTAATCAGACTTGTGATTGGCTAACTGTATGATCAAACTCATGTTCATACTGCACAATTAGTGCACAGTTCTAAGACACATAGGGCACATCCAGACAAGTGTGCACCTGTTGCAAACCACTTGCACTGCACATGCAGGCATAAGCTGTGCTGCTAATTTGCAGTGGAGTGGGGTTTTTTGACATTGGGAGGTACTGAAAAAAGCAGGGTGGTGCATGTGGTGGCAGCATGTGCCACCCAAAACCAGAGTCTGGCTGTCTAGAACCATATTCCAGCTGCCAGCTAGGTTCTGCGCATTGGATTGCCACTGCTGGAGCCCCAGAAGGCCCCCAGGACCCCAGGTAAGGCTGCTGGGGCCACCCAGACACAACTATGTGCCACTGCTATTTGTTCCTGGGGAAACACGTGCATGCTCATCTGCCACTTCCCATGATGCTGAATATCTCTCACTAGAATATCAGTGCATCATGCAAATGGACTGAGCAGGGAAAAAAAATGTGTGAGCAGGACTTAAAGTGAATGAAAGAGAATAGAAACCTCTCTCCAAGATGCTAAATGGTAGTGGATTTTCTCCATGGGCTGTACTTTACCACCCAGCAACTTCATAACAGTAATGTAAGAAATTGTTGGGTACTTCTCCTCTTACCCTCAGAAAGCTCAGGAGACTAGGGGTGTGCAAAGCAGGCTGTATTTGAATTGGATTCGGATTTGGCTCGATTCAGGGGATGGTGATTCAATTCTCTGATTTGGATCACTGTCCCAATTTGATTCAGCTGAATCTGAAAATTAAGATTCGATTCTGATTCAGAGAATCAGCAATTCAGCCATAGATACAGCTTTATATGTTTTTTCTACATAACTTGAGGTACCAGGCATGGCTTGTGAATGTTGAGATGGTGGGCAGATGGAGCATCCTACAGGGGTGTGGGGGGTCCACCACCGAGCGTGCAGGGGACCCACCCCCGCACCCTCCTGGCTCAGTGATTGGCTGTGGGGGGCCCCAGGTGACCCCCCCAGACCCAGGAGGCACCAGTCGCTGAGTTGGGGGGCAGGGTGGGTCCATTGCATATGCAGTGGCAAACCCGAAAGTGGACCAGAAGTGCTTCTGGTCCAGTTCCGGGTCCGCTGCCGAGCGTGCTGGGAACCCCCCTGTGCTCCCATGGGACACTCCATCTGCCCCACCATCTCAGCATTCATTATCCACCTGGTACCTTGAGGTATGTAGAAAAAGTGTATAAAGCTGTGTCTATGTCCAAATCATTAAATTTCTCCGAATCGAATCAGAGGCTTCCGATTCAATTCAGAGAGATTAATGGGTCTCCTGATTTGATTCAGATTAAGAGATTTGGCTGTCGAATTGGGCTAAATCTCCTCTGAATCAAATCAGAGATCAAAACTTCGCACAGCCCTACCGGAGACCCCTTACTCCTCCACAACAAAAGTTTCCTTCCTCCCTATAACAAAGTACCCTACAATACCCCTATACCCAGGTTTGGCATCCTCTTTGTATCCCCAGTGTATAGCTGTTCAGTTCGCATTATACTAGCCACCTGCTGTTGGAGTTTCTTTCTGCCTTTCTTCTTCTTCTGTGCATTTAGAGTGAGTGATTTTTGTCTTGTCCGTACCTGCAATTCACATTCTTCAACCAACAGAGCACTGATTTTCTGCCTGTTCATTGCTCTGAACCTAATCAGTTATATGTGCCTTGATGAAGTCCACCAAATTGGAAAATACTACTATATCTTTGGCCAAACCAACAACATGTAGAATGTTAAGTCACCCATTTTTGCATAGAGATCCTTCACATACCTATAACCTCCCCCGCTTTGAAAATTGCATATGAGGCCATCTTACAAAATAAGTATTAGATTAAGTAGTCTAAATAAGCTTTTATCACGTATTTCTTTTAAAATTATGCCCATATCAAAAGCTAGTAAATACTGACAGCAAAAGACAGTTTTCATAAATTAGCTTACAAGCCAGTGTTCAAGTGTGTGCATGCTTCAGAGCTAATTTTTATAGTAGTGGGTACATAGGCAGTTATTGATATTTTATCTTTCCCCATATAGTCTCCACAGAAATATGCAAAAACCTAAACAAAATAACTTATTTTACTTCTTATCCAATGATCCTGGCATTCTGGGCAATGCACACTTTAGACAAGTATCTGTTAATCATACCAGAATGTGGACTAGAAACCTAAGTCACACCTCTGAAAAGACCCACATGACTGGCTGGTTTCTTTAAAAAGACATCCCAGGAGGCTTGCACTTTGAAGTGAACAGACCTCCAGCTTGTACCCCATTGTACCTCTATAATATGCAAAACCATGCTAGTTATCTAATTGTGCACTCGGTACAATGGGAAAATTGTCAAATTTCTTCAGAGAGAAGTTCAGTGGAGTCTGTTGACTGCCAGACTTTGCACTTTTAATACTGTAAATATGTAAACATATTGATCTTCAGTTCTATAATCTGTCACCTTGAAATAAGCCTGAGGCACCAGATCTAAATCTTAACTTCCCAAAATTCAGAGATATTTGGATTCGAAGTTTTGATTTAGATACAGCTCTGATAAATAATACACGAGCTAACAGTGGCATATGCAAAATTACAGAAGTTTCACCTAATCAAGATTAGCAGTTTGCAATACTCAAAATAAACTGGAAAAATCAGTACTGTAGATTGTTCATACAATGAACAACCAAGCACCAGAAATGACAGAGTTATGAAAGTGCTGACAGTGGCAATCACACAGTGCAATACAAACTTGTTTTTAGAGTTTGAGAGACATCATGTAATGCCTATGAAAGGCTCTTTGATGAAAACTGACCTCATCTTAACAGCATTCTCTTAAATAGTGCTGCAATTTTCTGTAGATCATATATCAAGAAAGCAAAATAAAAAAATCCTAACCTAAGCTTCTGGCTTCCTAAATTTTCTATATGAAATCAAGAGTATACATACATATATTTTCTTGCACAATTAAAACTAACAAGCAACTAAGAACTAGTACTGTCAAAAAGAGAGCGTAAGTGCAAAAAGTTTCTGTTTAGCTAATTCCTTACTCTCTCTCATTAGTGCCAATATGTTGTGAATATTGGATAAATATAGTTAAGGTTTCTCCTAGATAATATAATAGTACAAAACATACAAAGTAATATTTTTTTTATTTGTATCCATGAATATAAGCAATTATTACAAGGAGGTTCTTAGACCATCATGTTTTCATATTATATTCACCAATCATTTCTTAAAGATCTCAAATCCTTTAAAATTTTAGATCCTCATCTTCTGCATCAAAGGCAAAATAAGCACATTCCTTGCTCTCCTCCTCCTGACTCACAGGTCACATAAAACATAAGCTCAATGCTAAGAAATTACCTGGTTCTCCCTACACTCTTTAACTTTAGTGAGAAACAGATCAGGCCCAAAATGTTTAAAGGGTTCTCTGTGAAATAATAAGACACCGTGTCAGTTGTTTTCCTGTTTTAAGTAGGTCTTTTAAAAATGCAAAGCACGTTAGTCTCTGAAATACTGTTTACTAGTAACACTAGTGTTGTTTTCTTTTAATATTCTAGTTGACTTGATGTTAGTAGTCACGAAACAAATGTGTAAGTTGTATACCACAGTTTCTGGTATTGTTAGACTACCATTATTCTTAAAGTGTTTTGCAGTTTTGGTAGAGAGAGACAGGGCTGATTCTTAATATTCTGGAATAGATCTATGTACTATCTGAAATTTATATACAAAGCTTACTTAGACACTCTCCAGGCCTTTCTAATTGTTTTTAAAATCCTCACTTTTTCTTCTGTGTTCATAGTTTCCTGTTCTCCATTGGAAGCTTTAGAGTGAACACTTTGTTTAATACGGGGCCTGCTACAGTTTCAATAGATATTTAGTGCCCATGAGTATAAGAAGAGGCTCACTTGCTTTCCTCCTATCAAATTCATGCCCTGATTTCACATCATAAGATTGCTTATGCTTGCTCATTCTCCAGCTTTGGATTTTGTTAGGTTCTTTTAAGCATTTGCTTTTGAAAAGTTAAAAGGCCAGATTCTATTTTCACTTACATCATCTTTACACCAATATAAATCCAGTCAGTTCATTAGTTTTACTCTTGATATAGACAAGCATGAAAGGACAGCCAGGTCCACAGGCTTTGCAAATTTGTAGGAATAATAATAGTTTTACAGCTATAGCATAGGATTCAGAGACAGAAACCCTGTCCTGACACAAACTTCCTTTGACGAGTCACTTAGGCCCAGATCTACAGAGAGAGATGCCTTAGTATGCTTATGCTTTAGTTTCTTTTTCTGTAATAGATGCCTTGCACTTTCTCTTCGTTCAGGAGTTAACTTTATTAATATTTGTATAGATTCTTAGTGCCTTCATGGAGAGTATTGCTGATGTACAAAAGTAATGTAAAAGGGAATCATTTGGGATTACCTGATTTGACAGTGTACTCTTTGGACTTTGCAAAACTAAATAATAGTAAAGAAATCACACTAAACACCAAGTCTTTGGTGTTCCCTGTTCCTAAGAATGTAACAGTAATACAGTTGTTGTATTGTCAAAAGCTTATTAATATGTCAGGACCACTGAAATGAAGTAGCTATATTTCTTTCTCTTCCTAATCAAGCAAACATCTCACTGATCTCACGAGGTGTTTTTCTGGAGAAAGAGTAAATGTTCTGGTCATATTTGATAAAGTTCTGTACTTCTGTAACTGCTACAACTTATGAGGTTTACTTCTATCTATACACTGTCTTGTTAAGATGTTTAAAAAAAGGAAGAAAGAAAATGTATTTTCCTCTGCAAATGCTACACTGCACTCTTATGCTAGCAGAGCATGACAGGAAACCATTTAAACCAAAGCCATTGTATTCAGAGCTTTAAATAATTAATAGTATTATTGGTGCTTTAGCTCAATTTTCTCTTATACATATCCATTTTAAGTCATTTTTGGTAATGATATCCTAGTGAAGACTGCCAATGAATAATGTATCCACACCTATTGTGAAAGAGACTGTTGTTGGTAGAAAATGTTTCCCACTTTTGTTTAAGTAACTATATATGGCTTTTTTCCAGCTATTTATATAAGGTAAGTTAGAAAAGGTGCCAAAGCAGAGAGACAGGAACAGTATTAAAACTTGTGTGCATAAAGCACTTATTTTTGTACTTTTAGTACAATATTTGTATAGAGTTCTAACACTGTGAAGTGTAGTAAAATCACATGATCCATTTACTGGAAAAGAAATAATTTGTTTTGAAAAAATGAAGTAAAATTGGCATCTCAATCATTAATTCAGGGAAATTTTGAATTGGATTAAATATTGTACAGCAAGCTTATAATTCTTGGTTAATCAAATGGCATTAAGTGTATTTTAAAGTACTATTAAACCTTTCAAACTAATATGAAAGTTTCAGTCTTTTTTGTTAGTTGCCCTGAGTTTTATCTAGAAAGGGCATCCTCTGTATTGGTGGTAAGAATACAGTTCAGGTTCTGTTGAGATCATTATAGAATTCATTTTTCAAACAGTCAGAAAGCCTTTTATATATGCCAAGATTTAATAAATGCACATTGCTTTGATACACTGAAACAGTCTGATAGTATTCTCTTTCTGCTGTGTACTGAGTCATGCTGCATACAATAACTATGTAAAAAAAATAGAACCGAGTTGTATCTTTAAGCTAAAGATCAAGAGGACTTTATTTTTGTCTCACATAAGGATTCACTAAAATTAAACTAAACATTATCTCTGCCACCTACTGGAAGAAATAAATAGTTTACTATTTTTTACAGTAGGAATAGTTATATTTAACAATTCTGAATCCCTTAAGACTCAGAAAAAGGCAGTATTAAGGACCAAACTCTTGTAATCATCCAACTTCTAACCACAAATAAAACAGGTAGAAGATGATTGAAACCAAGGTAGGTCCATGTGTGGAAACCAAGCCTAGAGTTCATACTAAGAGCAAGCCAAATGCAGCTTGCAAATCTCAAAAATATTTGTCTGGATTTTCTTCTTTAGACTGAGCTACAATGGACATGGCATAGGCAACCTACAGTTAGAGAACTGAAGCATTTTCAGAGCAATCTTGTGTCTTCTGCGCAGCTGCAGTCCATCAGAGCAGAGAGTACTAAATTGCTTTGTACAGGCAAGGTCAATCTAGTGGTTCAGATAACAGCATTTGTTTGAAAGCTGGCCAGCCCTGAATGATTACTAAAACAACAATTTCTCAATAGCTCACTGCATTTTTTCTTCATGGAATGTCACAAAGATCCAAATTCAAGCTTCAAATAAAGATCTGGTTTGAGACATGCTAACTACTGTTACTAACATTACTAACTTCTGTTAGTAAAATATGTAAAGGAAAAGTTATAAATGCCATTAAAAGTAGGAAGTTGTGATTTTTATGGAAAATAATGCACCTGAATCATAATAGGAATAGGGAAGGACGTTTTAGTCAAGAAGCATATAGAATTTGGGATACCAGACTCCCTGGGCACGTCCAGCTGAGCCTGCATGCGCCTCTTGCCTCATCTCAAAGCAGAACAAAAAAATGTTCCCCACACTGCATATTGGCAGTGTAGGCTCAACATTTGATATCTGGATATCCAGGTAACAAAAACAAACAAACAAACCCAGAAAAAAGTGGGGGAGGGGAGGTTTGATACCCGATACCAGGTACCTGCCTGCCCCTTGCCCCGATGCTTCAGCATGCTGTCTACCCATGCAAGGCAAACAGCAGTGCAGGCTGCAGTGACCTAGACCAGGACTCCATTCCAGGTAACTAGAGGGTGGAAGAGGCTGGGGAGGGGCTGTAAGGGTGCAGGGGACCGTAGGGGGGAAGCTCAGGAAGAGTGGGTCCCCCACCCACCCCCCCACAGCTCACCCACAGCAACAGCAGCCATCGGGGCACTCAGGGCCTCCTGGCACAGCCCCTCCACATGGCACAGGGCAGCGCAGCCTCTATCATATCATACAGGCCCAGCCCAGTTCAGCACAGCACCGTGTGCTTTCGGGCTGCCCTGGGCAATTCAAGCTGTCACCCAGGGCCCGGCACCACTCATGGGGACCACCTGTTGTGCTGGGCCAGGTCCTATTTGCATGGAAGCGGCCCAGCTCAACAGTGCACGGAGCCCGTGCATACAAGACCCAACCTGGCATGACAAGTGGTCTCCGCAAATGGCACCAGGCCCTGGGTAACAGCCCAAGTGGCCTGGAGCTGCCCAAAAGCGCACAATGCCATGCCAAACTGGGCAGGGCCCACGTGATATGGCAGAGGCAGCGCTGGGTGCCAGGCAGCTGAGGCCAAGCCACGCTTCCCTGCACCACATGGGGGGGCTGTGCTAGGAGGCCCCAAATGCCCCAATGGCCACTGCTGCTGCAGATGAGCTGTGGGCCGTGCAGGGGGGGCTGGGGGGAGCTGGGGCCCCGCAGGGTGCGGGGGGGCAGTCCATGTGCTGTGTGGGGGCTGTGTCCTGTGGGGGGGCAGGAGACCTCTCCTGAGCAGCCTCCCACACCCACAATTACCCCCACAATCCCCAACACTTACCCACACACCCCATGCCCCCCACATCCCTCCACACCCACCCACATCCCACCCACCACACTCCTTCCCACCCCGCTCCTGCAAACCCTACATCTCTCCATCACAAACCCTGCATGCCCAGTTGCCAGACAGGATGAGACCTGCTGGCAGGAACTGCGCCTGCTGGGGCAGCTGTCCCCACATCCTAGTTAGTGAAGGGGTCAGGGGGAGCTCTAACTGTTTTATGATAAGAAAAACAAAAGCAAACATCAAAACATATAGATATTTATAATTTATTTTATTATGATGATAGAGACACTGGTAGGCTTCCAAATTGCTTTAACTTGTACACATATCAATAAAACATTGCCCAACTGGTCTCCATCTCTGTCTCCGTCCGTTGTTTTAATTGTGGAAGAACATGGATTTTTGGGGTACTTTAAAGACTGAATTTGGGAATTTTTATCAGAGATTTTACAGTTTTTAAATAGGGAACACCAGGATTCTGGCTAATAGGACAGGTGGCAGGACTGAGGCAGAGGAACCTGCTCAGGGCTGGAAGCCAGGATCCAGCTGGAGGTGGCCAGGAGGATATGCTTTGACAGTTCAAAGCAGGCCAACATACTGGGAACATCTGCTGGGCAATAACTGCCCAGATGGCAGGGTGGCAGCATACATGGCAGTAGTGCCACACAAGGCAAACTGTGCAGCCACAGCCTGCTGGCAGCTGACCCAGAGGTGCAGATGCCTCTGCTGCAGCCATGCAGTCCCCATCCAGGTCTGGCAGGCACGCAGCCTTGGGGCCACATGCTTTTGCAGGGGGGAGCAGCAGCCCCCACAGCCAGACTGCTGCAGTGAGTACAGGGTGCAGGGAACTCTCAGGGCTGCTTCAGCAGTACAGCTGGCACAATGGGTAGTGTCCCCAGATACCAATTGGCTGGGACCCAGAAGCTCCTGAGAGCAAGTAGACCTGAGCTGCTGGTCAGGGCTGCTTTTTATACTGCTAAGGCCAGCACAGGTGCTGGCCCCAGGCTCTAGCTCCCCCTGGCTGCAGATTCAGGAGGAGCTGGCCAGAGTTATTTTACCCCAAGTGGCACAACTTGCCCCACACCAAAGTGCATGTATGGGCATGTGTGCTGAGGCAAAAATCCCTGGTTCAAATTTGTGCTGCTCCTATTTGAGTTGCTGCAAGCGCATATGCTTGCATGTGTGGATGCGCCACCTGAATTTTTTAGCTCTGCAAAACTCCACTAAAAAACTGATTGCAAAAAGTGATTTTCGTGTGGTATTCCAGGTGCTGGCAGGTGCACCGCTCCTTTTAGAATGTTAATGTAGGTCTGGATGAGATTACGGGGTTAGGTTTAATAACATTCCATGCGAGTATTTTTAAAGGAACATATTGCAACACCACTAAGGCATTCACATAATGAATCTAAGTAAAACCATAATTTGTAATCTCAGGCATTTCTCTTCTTTCCTCGTATTTTAACCACAGTTGAATGATTTCTTCAATTGGATAATAAACTCCTCGTTGCGAGAACCATGCATTTTATTTGTTTGGCAAAATACTCTTCAGGCACTGTCTAAAAAAAGAAAATAAGTTTAACTTGTCAGTTGCTGGCAAGCAACACATCAGAAAGAGGCCAGATGAGGTAAATACAAACACTTGGCTGGAACTGCTAGCACAGAGGACAATTGAAATTGCACTTATGGAAAAGTTAAAGGGCCAAACTCTCAGATGGTAAAAATAAGTGAAACCTCCTGGAAGCCAGTGGAGCTGCATTCCTTTAGACCAGGACAAAGCTTGGTTCTCTAAGTACAAACTTGTTCGCTAACAACTGAAAAGCTGCTGTTTACTGAAAATGTATTTACAGAAGTTCAGATTTCTGTACCTCTTTCTACTGATGTGTTGACTGTCTTAAGTAACATTACACCAAATGGAAATGTCATTGCTGACACACAGTAAAAATATCGCTGGCTAAAGGTAACATCAGGATGTTAATGTATTTGATGCAACATGTTTAAAAGCTTTTCACCAGCAGCTGTTTCAACTGGATAGAATGGGTGGTGCTGCTTATCATTAGTTACAGTGAGTATCAGATAACAGGACTGATTGCAGAAGGGATGTAAGGATTCAGGCCCAATAACGGGTTGGTGTTTTTATATAGGTCTTAAGAAAAACAATGCAAAACAACCCTCTCCCTCCCCTCCCAATATAGTAGATACGGTGCCTTCAAAGAGGACAACATTTGTCAGTCCTCCCCCCACCTCCTCACCCCCTGGCATCAGTGCAGCAACATCCCAGTGTCTCCTTCCCTGGATCTCTGCCTAAATTGCTAGGCAAATATTGGCAAGATGTAAACTGATCACAGTTCCTGATTTACTGGAAGTTGCATCACAGTCAGGAGGTGCCAGATACTTAGGTATGACATTCTTAGGGCCTTGTTACATGGTAATTTTAGGCAGCTTCTGGAGGTTGTAACCCCCAGATTGGCTACACATTAATACATTTTAAGTGGCTTTAAGCACTCATTATTAGTCTTAAAATTAATCTGTTCCAGGGCAGGATTATCTCTAATCCACCTAATCTTGATCCTCTTCCCTTAAGGTGTGGCCACTTTCCACAGTTATTTTGCCCAGATTGAAGTCCTACAGCATCCCAGGATGCAGTGGCCCCTCCTGAGTCAGGGCAAGCGGAGATACCAGGACACGGCCCCACCCCTCCAGGCACATTGGGCAGAGCAAGCGCTGCAGCCCCAGAGCACCTGGCAGCTTTAGTGCCTGTTGCCACTCCTCAGACCACTCTCCCCAGCGAGAGCAGCAAGTCAGTCCTGCCCCTAGGTCCTTGTCCTGCCCCTACTCACCAGGCCTCTAGTGAGAAGGCACAGCTGTGCAGATGTGGGAGAGTCAGAGGTGGTTTTTCACCTTAAAGTGCACCTGCACCACTGAGGCAAACAACACTAAGCCAATTAATGTTTGTGAGGCTTTCAGCATAACGTGTAACAAGGCCCTTAGTCACAGTACCTGAGGGAGAGAGGGCTGGGAATTTTACCATCATCCCAAGTCACCAGTTGGAAAAGGTTCCTTCAGTCCCTACCCATCATTATTAATCAGACAGTGCCCAGCTGGCTGCAGTGGACAATCAAGGCTCCCCTAATGCAGGAGCCCAGAAACCTCAACATTTGGGGTAGTAGTGAAACATCCCAGACCTCATTCTTAAAGTGTCTTGGTGTGCTCAGTAATTTACTATCAGGGCACCAGCATATTGGAGAATTTCCTGAATTGCCTCAGGCACCAACTACAGGCACAGACATGACAGGTACACTTAACATATTTACCATAGGTTTAGACCTAGCCCTTTCCAGGAGGAAGTAACAATGGAAAAGTGCTAGCAGACCAGCGAACTGAAGACTCAGATGGACATTATGCTCAGTAAGGGACTTACGTAGATAAGCATTTGTTGAATGTGACAAAGGAAAACATTTGGATGATATATTACTATATATATGAATATTTTTATTCATGTACTGCCAGAAAGTGGAATGGAAATACATTGATGACAATATCAACAAAGAGAAAGAGAAAGCCAGCATGTCAGAAAGTTACCAAGTTACAAAACAATTGAAAAGAACTTCATCCTATCCCAAACCAGCCATACGTTAGCCTTCTATTAAAAAAACACCATATCCCTGTGTCCTTGTTACATTAATGTATTAGGCTGTGATATGGAGATACATGCAACACAGAGAGGCAACTCATGACTTAAAGGGAAAGCTGATTCAGGCCAAAAAGAGACTCAGAATTTGGATTTTTGGGTTGTATACACAGCCCCCATCTGGGCTGAAGCTCAAGTTCCCAGTCAAGTGCAGAATCCATTGCCTGACAAAAATGGTCTGTGGAGTATAAAACAAAGGAGAAATGTTTTCTCTTACATAATTTCAATCAGAAGTGTTGGAAAAGGGAGGGGCTGCACAGGGCATGCATCCAGCAAAATAAGAAAATTCAAGGTAACAAGCAAAATGATCAGCTAGAAGATAGCAATATGGGATACAGGGTACCTACAGGTCAGGAGGAAAAGGTCCCCATCACCAGTTAGCTGAGTAATGACAATCTAAATCAGCTCCTATTCAATGAAAAATATTCTGAGAACATCCTTTTGGAAGTTTCAGTTCTTTTCAAGAGGACAAGGAAGAGTGGCATTGACAAGCTAAAGGAAAACACATCTTAAATATTTACTTAGAAGAATGTGGCATATTTCCATAGCCAAAATATGAATTTGGAAGGGAAAAGTTGCTGACTACACAATTAAGTTACAATAACTAAGTTTAATCTAATCAAGTCTTCAAACAAAATTCTACCCAAGGCCCTTAGTCATATGTACTATACACCAGTAGGTTCATTTTGGAGCAGTGTGGAAGATGTTCAGAGAAGGTGACATTTAATGATGCTATTATTAGTAGCTTGCTAGAACTGCCAGCCCTGGGACAGGTCTGATCAGGAGCTATATCTTGTTACCATTGATCTTGCCTAACAGTAGACAGAAGGTTAGGGAACTTATTCTTTAGAATAAGCAAACATTATTTTTTCTTCTATTTTACTATAAATTATGTGTTCTACCCACTCCAATGAATAAGCGATAGTAATACTGGCTTTCACTGTTTGTAATAGACAGCATTATGATTAGCTTTGTTTCTGCATTCCTCAGTCTATCAATGAACTAATGACATTTAAAGGTAAGGAAGATTTCAGTATTCTATTGACATTACAGATTTCTAATACCAGGAAAGACTTACTTACATGGAGGAAAAATTGAAGAATACGCTAAAATACCCTGAAAGAATTTTTGAAGAATTAAGGATATTCTAAACTTTTCTCCATCAGAAAAAAAAAATTCTGCCAGATCTATTCTACTTAATTTAAATGTATTGATTTAAATCTACCTCATTTAACCTTACTTCCTGCTTTTATTTCTTTTAAAATCAAGAGAAGCACAAACTTCAATGTTTCTTTTTCCTTAAAAATGACCCTTAAGATTTCTTGGAAAACCAAGATGCTGAGGTTCAGTTTTTCTCACAAATGACTAGATGATAACATCAGACACCAATGAGATTTGATTCATAAATTCCAGGGGATGAAATCTAAAAAACAAACTCAAACCTAAGAAATTATTTAAGATGATAGGCCTGCACTGAGCAACAAGAATGCAGCTGACACTCAAAAGAGTATTCAAGGTCATTCATGATAATACAATTGATAACATGGAAAATTTCTAGGTAGCCACCTACTATTCTTGTGCCAAAAAGTTTCCGCTATGTTGGGGCTGCCCTCACCCTCTGATACTGCGCTCACCGTCTGATGCCCTCTCAAGTATCCAGGGCAAATGTCTCACCTCGGTGATTGTTAAACAAAGATAACATTTGCCTGTGGGTCATAGATTATTCCTATGTTGGAAGCTAGGCAGATGTTCATAGCAGTACAACTAATCAAATAAATAGCAAAATCCTATTCCTATGCTCAAGTCCCTGAAAAGCAGTTAATGAAAAAGATGAGTAGTATAAGGTAGATGCATCCATCTCCTCAGTGATTTCTGTGACTTAGTCTTCAGGCAAAGATGGCAGCCTAGAATAAGCACGTTGTTACAATGTTATATAGGTTACATAAATAGGCACATAAGCATAGACACATTACAAAAATAGGTACATTGGCACTGACTTGGGTGTCTGCCTAAATACACTTAAGTGACTAGTAGGTGGAATAGGATCTAATCTGTAATGTTTCCATCAGACCTCCCCTGAGGCAGGCCCTCCCACCCCCAAACTTCACAGTCCCAATATTCCTAACTCCAAAAGTTTAACAGTCATGATTTGGCCCCAAATGGTGTCTTTACACGTACTCTGGGGGTGGGAGGGAAAGGCATTTTAATTAGAGCGGCTCTCAGGAGCCACTCTAATTAAAGTGTCTGCAGCGTCTTATGTATTCAGTGTCTCATGCTTCAAAACGGTGGTGGGGGCACTTTAATGAAAGCTTGTTCAATAAGGTTAATTAAAGTTCCCCGACCACCATTTTAAAGCATGGAGATGCTGAATACACAAGACGCCGTGGCTGCTAGACCGTGCTAATTGGTTTAGATTAATCAAGTCTGCTCTGACATGCTATAATTACAGCAGGAGTCCTGCACATTTACAGGCAAGTTTTACTTTTTTTCCAAAGAGACTAAATCATGTTGCTTGTTCTGTCTTCTGACTTTGAACATCTGCAGTCTAGGTATGAGATTATAGTATTGTCAACAGTATGGCAAGGCAGTCATTGAAGCTGTCACTACAGGGCCTGCAGCTAAAGAGCCCAACCAACGGCAAGGTCCTCATTGGCACTGTACAAATGCCATAGATTCATAGATGTTAGGGTCGGAAGGGACTTCAATAGATCATCGAGTCCAACCCCCTGCATAGGCAGGAAAGAGGGG
>NW_005842055.1:2513658-2518176 GCF_000455745.1 Alligator sinensis
CCAGCTAGATGCCTATCTAACCTCCTCTTGAAGACCCCCAAGGTAGGGGAGAGCACCACCTCCCTTGGGAGCCCGTTCCAGACCTTGGCCACTCTAACTGTGAAGAAGTTCTTCCTAATGTCTAGTCTAAATCTGCTCTCTGCTAGCTTGTGGACATTATTTCTTGTAACCCCCAGGGGTGCCTTGGTGAGTAAAACCTCACCAATTCCCTTCTGTGCCCCCGTGATGAACTTATAGGCAGCCACAAGGTCGCCTCTCAACCTTCTCTTGCAGAGGCTGAAGAGGTCCAGGTGCCCCAGTCTCTCCTCATAGGGCTTGGCCTGCAAGCCTTTAACCATATGAGTGGCCCTTCTCTGGACCCTCTCCAGGTTATCCACATCCCTCTTGAAGTGCCATCTTGTTCCCTACTTGAAAGGCTCACAATTAATGATGAATTTTTGACATCAGAGTTTGAACTGGAACTCACTAGGCTCCAGATGCTCATTAGATGGGAACAATTTTTTATCTGCTGAGGGGCATTAAACGAGTTTGAACTGGTAACCAAAAGCAGAAAATACCCATAGTTCATAAGCTCCATCCTTGAAAAAGGAGGCCAGCTATCTGGAGAGAGAAGTTTATTAAACCAGTTCCCGACCATTTTGGAATTTACAAAGGCAGCGTCTCCCACACACTGGAAGCACAAACAAAAGCTTACTCCATTTGTCTTACCCTGCTCTGAAAGGGACAATTTACTGTTAACCCAGCAAAGATTGCAAAATGCAACAATAGAATCCATTTTAGCACAATAGCTAAAGTCACTTCTATATATGTTTTGTCAGATAAAATTGCTCCAACTATTGCTCCAGCATCCTTATGCTAATTTGCAAATGCATATGTATTTTTTCATTCCCAAGAGCAATCATCATGGTTTAAAGTAGGGGTGGGCAGTTATTTTGGTTGAGGGACCACTTAATGAGTTTTAGTGAGCTGTTGAGGGCTGCACACAAAATTAATGGTAAAGTTATCATTTTAACAAACTATAGATAAAAAACAAATAATATGCTAAAATTAAAATATCTACTATAAAATATTTTAATTTTATTAAAAAAATATTTTTGTACTGATTTATGTTTTATGAGTAGCGTATATAGAAGCAATTGCCTAATAGCTCAAAATAAAATCTCTCTCCCGAGGGAACCAAAACCAGCCAGCAGGACACTTGGCCAAGGGAGGATGCCCTCACCCCCCCAGCAGAGCCCTGATACCAGCCAGCCAGCCCCCAAATTAGAAGGGTGCTCCTGCCTCAGCCTGCACCCTGACATGCCCCTTAGGAGTCACTTGCACTCCAACCCCACCTGCTCCCATCCATTCCTCTCCACACTAGACCTACAAAGTGTGGGGAAACCCAGCAGCTCCCTCAAGCCTGCCCCAATACCCCGCCAGGGCTATACCCACTCACAGCCGAAGGGTCCCACTTCCCTCAGGAGGAGGCCCAGCCCCAGGGCACTCAGGGCAGCCTCACCTGAGTGGACGGGATTGGAGCCATGCTGGCTGCCACCAGGAGGCAGCAGGTGGCTGGGCCAGGTCGTGGCACTGCACAGGTCAAGATGAGAGGCAGGACTGGGGCTTCACCTGCCAGGAGGCACCCACCTCTGGGCACAAGTGTGAAGCGCCCACCACATGATCCTAGTGCCCAAAGCCACTCCCACCAGCTCCGAGTCACAGACAGGCCAGGCACCATCAGCCCAGTCCAAACTGGGGTGCTGGGGCCTGAGCACAGCTCACCTAGGGCCTACCACGCAGTACCAGGTGGGTGCATGGGGCTGCTTCTGCCCAGCATCACCTGTGGTGCCAGCAGAGGCTGGAGCTAGAGGCGGAGGTGCCACCCACCCATACGCCGGATAGAGTCAATTAGCAGGCTGGATATGGCCTCCACAGGCTATATTTTGACCAGCTCTCGTTTAAACAAACTACCTTCAGATCTACAGACCACCTCCATTTCAACTAGCAGAACAACCTGGGAAAGGCTTCATTTTTTCAGGAGCTGGTAGGCTGGAAATCACTGTTGTCTCCTTTCCTGGACTAAACTCCATGGTGTTGTAGCTGTATTTGTTTTACTAGACATTGCCAGCTCCTTTCTTTTAGATTGCATGGAAAGGACTAGCACAGACCCTACCCTACCATTCTTCCACCTATTCCTCTTTCTTCAGCCTGAGCCATGCTGCAAGTTAAGGTATCAAGAAGAAAATTGGAAAAGTTGTTTTCAAGGAAACAAAAGCAGTGGTGGACATGACCCACCATCACTTTATGATCTGACCTGTGTATATTTACCCAGATATCTATTCTGCATATAATCTGATGCTCAGGAAAGTGGTAGTATACAAATGGACAAGAAGCAGCAACTTGCACAGAGATACACAGCATGTTGAATCATGGGCATGTGCTTGACAAGATAGAACAATAATATAGTAATTTGGGTCAAATTAGTTATAATGTGTCTGTGTAAGGTGCAAAGTTCCATCACACGACTGACCTATGATGTGAATGCATTCAAGTACAATTCAGAACATCACAGGGCAGAGTTCTCTATGAGTTCCTTGAACAGCAACTACAAATCTGATCCAACGTCTATTAAAGACAAGTCTATTAAAGTCTTTCCATCTTCTTCCAACAGCTAGGATCAGGCCCCGATTTAGCAACACTTCTGTAAATAGCAAAGATTAATGATAATCTTGAAGAAACAACTTCCTGTACCAGATTAAAAAAATAATAACACTACATAAGTGCTGAATTGCAAAAACATTATCAGAAGAAATGTAATGCAATATAAATATCTCAGTCAATTCATATACCATGTGTGTTTGTGGGTGTACACATACATATACAGATACACACACATACACATAAATACACACGCACACACCATATACATAGATACATACATATGAAAAATTGAGCTCTAGATTGCTGTCTATACATGCGTTGGAGGTAAAAGGGCAGCTGATTTACAGTAAGAGAAGTAGCCATAACTATTAATTCAAATCAAGCAATCTAACATTAGCTACCAGTTTCCTTGAATTTTACCCACGTTTATTTATTTAGTGACAGCCTTGTTTTTGTGCAGAATAACAGTGCCACCTAGTGGCTAAAAAATAAATGATTTTTCAGTTATAGCTGTGTATGTGCTATGTTTAACATGCACATAGCAAAATTCACCTAAATTGCACTATAGAAATGGAATTTTTCAAGAACTTAAAAAATATTTTTTTATTTTAATTCAGAACACATTTTTAAATACTTAAAACTCTCACTGGGCTCATCTACACAAGATGCTTAACTTGGCATTAGCATAGTTTACTGAGAAGTAAGCACATGGTTACTTTTCAGTAAACCTCCCTAATACCAAGTAAATTTGCTACCGGCAAATGCAAGTAGCAAATTTACTCAGCATTAGTAATGGTGCTGTAGCGCTTGTGTAGACACCTGACCAGGATTAAAATCTGATCCTGGTCAGCTGTCCACCAGGGGACAAAAGATTGCTGCCAGGGCAGCCTCTGCCACAGGAGCCCAGGTGGAGGCTATGTCCACCTGCCCCAGCAGCAGGGAGCTCCAAGCACCCTCCCAACTCTGAGATCAAGATCAGGGAACAGGGGTTGGGAGATCCTCATCTTCCAGCTCCTTCTCCACCATTGTGATCAGGGAATAGGGGGCTGAGAGACCTTTATCTCCAGCAGCAGCTCCGTGACTAGCTGTCCCACTGGCAGATCAGGGTAAGGGGCTGGGATCCACCCCATCCTGCAGCTCTTTCCTTTGCTTCGATCACCCAATCGAGACATGGGGCTGGGACCTGCCCCAGTCAGAACAATTCCCTGGCCCGCCCCACATGCAGGGCAAAGGCTGGGGAACCTGCTCCTGCTCAGCTTCACAAGCATGGAGCTGTGTGAGGAGCAGGCTCCCCAGCCCCCACCAGCAGGGAGCTCCCAGCACCAGCTCCAAACCAGGGGCCAGCACTGGAAGACCCTTATCTCCCAGCCCCTGCTCTGAAGTCACAGTGCCAGTGCTGAGAGACCCTCATCTCCCAGCCTGAGCTCTGCAGTTGGGGGTTCAGGCTGGAAGACCCTGTTAACCCCCAACCTGTTCCTCCCCCCAGCTCTGTGCTCATGGAGCTGGGCAGGGAACAAGCTCCCCCTGTCCTACATGCAATTGCAGAGTGAGGGCTGGAAACAAGCTCCCCAGCCTCTGCCCCATTATTGCAATGGTGATCACAGAGCAGGGGTTGGGAGCTCTTTGCATGGGGACAGTTTCCCTCCCAGCCAGCCCCAGGCTACACAGGTAAGCACATGCAACCTGGAGGTAGCTGGGGACTGTCCTGTTTTGGGCAATCCCCAGCCATCTCTGGCTGTACATGCAGACTTCTACATGCAGCCCAGGGCTGGCTGGAAACTGTCCTGGTCAGAGACAGGTCCCAGCCCTGTGCCCTGATAGGGTGATGGAAGCATCAGGCTTGGAAAGAGCTGCAGGGGTGGGGTAGGGTCCCGC
>NW_005842055.1:2518201-2522754 GCF_000455745.1 Alligator sinensis
GCCAGCTGCCCCACCAGTGGATAGGGGCAGGGGGCTGGGACCTGCCCCTCCCCTGAAACTCTTTCCAAGTCCTGTGCCCCTGATTCAGGAGCCAGGGCCAAGAGCTCCCAGCTGCTGGGGCAGAGGGACATTGTGGTGGAGGTGGTGGATTCATTGCAGGACTGCAGGGAACTGGGTGCAAATCGGTTCCCCTAATCCTCGTATGTGTAGACACCTACCCAAAAACCTTTACTGTGCAGTATCTTACTGCACAGTAAATCTAGGCTGGAATAAGTGAATATGTAAACACACCCACTGAAAAGCAATTCTGGTTCCCAGTTAGCTACAGTACAAATGTTGGTATCCAGAGTTCCAATATTTATTTGTGTACTGCAAATAATTAGATAATTACTACCACCTTTGTAAAGCACTTTGAGGTATTTAT
This sequence comes from Alligator sinensis, assembly GCF_000455745.1. NCBI lineage: Eukaryota > Metazoa > Chordata > Crocodylia > Alligatoridae > Alligator > Alligator sinensis. The sequence goes on from NW_005842055.1 coordinate 2,518,626, forward strand.
ACAAAACTGCTACTGTAAATAAGTACAAAGTATTAATAGTAATGGTTAAAAGTAAATCTAATTCTCTGCACTGCTCTGGGCAGTTACATCAGACACTGGAAGTCAAATCACTTTTGCTGTGTTGTTGGCCATACGAAACCACAGAAATAAAAAAGGAAAAGCCAATGGGGCTTTACCCTAAGCAAGTGATAGCAAAGCAAGTGATGTATACAAAGAATAGGTAACTCTAGGGCCTCATTAAATATAAATCCAACAAAGATTTATTTCAAATTCAACATACGCGCAGATAAGGCAACCCCCAGGATATCTTCACATTTCAAACCCCAAGCACAACAAAGCATCTAACTGGAAAATCCATTTCATTGACTTTGTAGATGTTAAGCCCAGAAGGGATCATTATATTCATCTAGTCCGATTTCCTGTATAACATAGGTTATAGAATTTCATCCTGATTTCAAAGACCTTTAGCTATATTACAATAGCATCTTTTACAAGTGCTTATCAAGATTTTCCAGTCTAACCAGAGTGGGCTTTCTGCTGTTTCTTGTAAACTATGAATACACTATTCCCACTGCTTGTCTTGCTGACCTTTCATTTCTAAAGCCAGTCATAGTATGGTATGAACCAGTGAGCGCCTCTCTAATTAAAGCACCTGCAGCATCTCTCGTATTCAGTGCCCCGTGCTTCAAAAATGATGGCAGGAGCACTGTAACTAAAGCTCGTTCAACGAGCTTTAAAGCACGCCCCCCACCCCCTCACCATTTTGAAATGTGAGGATGCTGAATACATGAGACGCAGTCTGCTGGACTGCACTAATTAGCATGCTCCAGAAGACTCAATTAATCAAGTGGGTCTGATGCACTATAATTACAGTGTGTTGGGGCAGCATCCCTGCACATCTGTAGGCACCCACAGAGACTAAGTCAAAATCTAACCATCCATCTTGCAACGTCTGCTTCTCACAGGGTTCCAAGTCTCCAGGTGGAAATCTCAGAATATGGCAGGAACCCAGACAGAGGCCTACCTCTGGAACAACAGGCTTTTCAGACAGAATCCATCATAACCTCTCTGTGCCTCTGAGTTTTAGGCTCTGCATCTGGAATCTTCTGTGTTAGTTCCAGGAAATACGTACATGCAGCATTTAATATGGTTTCCTAAAGAAAGGAACACAGTCTAACTCCAAGCCATAGAACATAAAGCACTAGCTAGAAATACCCTGGGGTGAAGTTACAATATAACATTCCTCTCACCTCTCTGTGGAGGAACTAGAGAGTTCCATCCCTTTAAATCTACTAACTCTGCAGCTTATACTTGCCCAATATTTATGACCATCTCTGTTAAAGTATTGGTGCATAGAATGTTGGGTAAGTAAGTATTATGAAAAATGTACTCAAACTCTAAATGACTGATATCTTCTCCAACGTGAAGAGGGCCTGTCATTTCCAATTGCATGGTACAAGGGAGACAGCATTCACTGCAACCAGCTTTAACAATAATTTAAAGAAACTGGAACCTAGCATGGGAGATGCAGTGCCTTGTTATTTCTTCCTGACTCTCATTCACCTGCTGTATGATCCAGGACAAGTCATATTGCATCTTTGTGCTTCAGGTTCCTCATACGTAAAATGGGGTTAACGATACTTCCCTTCCATTGTAAAGCATTGCTGCATATGGATGAATAACCAGCAGTATTATTATTACCACTACTGGTGTGAATGTGACACTGATTGATTAGGACTGAAGCCAGCTATCTAGCAGTTGTTCAGCATAAAAGGATTTTTCAGGGGTAGTGTCATGCATAGGGGGCAGGTGTCTACACCAAAACAGCAGGTAAACAAATACTGTTATTGCCATGTCTGTGATAGAAAGCAAAGTCTCACTTCACTATAGTTCAGTAAAAAAACACGCATGAATTTCAGTGTTTTCAATCAGGCCTTTTTAGAGAGACAACCTCTCTGTCGGGACAAAGCAGCTAGGTACAGACATTTAAAAAGCCCAAGGCAGTATTGATCTAAATTACATGGGTTTCTGTAATCAGGGTAGTTTATGCTGGAAGCAAACAGAACACACATTTGCCCTTGGGCAGGGAGAGGGGGAGGAATCTTATACTGGGTTCTGCCACTTTGAAATCAGTCTGTGCGCTGAACTTCTTTTCTGTTACAGATGTAGACTGGTTTTACGTGCTAAACTTCTGTTCCGTTAGGAGTAATAGTTTCCAATCACTTATACTGGTAAAAATGTAAGGTCTGTACCTGGCTAGAAAAAAAATATCAAAGAACTGTAGAGGAAACTCCCACTGCTCTGTGGAGCCTGCTCTGCCAGTTTCCACTCTGCATGGATAAATAATGTGCTTTAGTGCTGGCAGTTTCGATTTCAGTGAAGGCAATCTGCTGCCTTCACTCAGCACTACATCTACTTTAAGCAGCAAGTCTTTCATGAATATTTTTCATCTTTATTTTAAATTATTAAAAACTCTTTCAAGATCAAATAAAGCAATCAGCTTATAGATACGCATGTTCCCTTCCCTCGTGCTGTTCCAGTGTTACATCAATAGGGTTTTTTAATAACTGGATTAAATAAAAACTTCAAATGTTGGGTTTGTTTAATAGCTATAGGAATAATATAGCTAAAATTTCCTAACAGCTAGGAAAAATTCAAGCTAATTTGAGGGATAACAAATATTTTGTCCATATTTGGCACATCTAATTAATGCAAATGTAATGTACAGTGAGAAAACAATGCTTAGTTTGTTTTCTTTCTTCACCACTAGATGTTGCTACAGATGTGATTTGGGGGGGAAAAAAAAATCACATTATATTTTTTTGAGGGGCAATTTCAAGCTTCAAATCCTAGTGTTCTGCATTTTATCAAGGCACAAATAAAATTCGTAGTTTTCAGTGTATAACTTCTGCCTGTTACTATTTATTTTCCTGCATTTTAAATAAACACTTCCCAGTACCCCTATTAAATAAAATTGAATTTGCCTATAAAGAAAACTTAAATATCAGAAGGAACTGTGGCAATGTCTAGAACATAGAAATGTATTTTAAAAATATCTTAATTTCTGCCAAGTTGTAATCAACTGCTTTGATAGATAAGGCACATAGATGCCAATACATTTCTAAATAAACAAATATACTCTCCAGTTACCAATCATATGCCTTGACACATTATAGCTGGTTTGCAAGACTTGTTTTTGCACAGTAAATAATTTAGAATCACAGACTCATTGAAAAGTAGGTTTGGAAGGGATCTTAGAAGGTCATCTAATCCAAGCCACTGCTCTTTCAAATGCGCAACCTAAATTTCCCTTGCTGCAACTAAAGAACACTGGGAGCCTATACACATACACCGAAGCTGCTCCGATGTGCTGTAATTACAGTGCGTTGGAGCAGGCTCGATTAAGTAAGTCTGCTGGAGCCTGGTAATTATCATGCTCCAGCAAACTCCAGCATCACATGCATCAGTGTCCCTGAGCTGAAAAATGGTGGTGGGGTTGCTCAGTTAAAGTGCCCTGACCACCATTTTTTCAGTGTGGGATGCTGATACACATGGTACTCCGGGCACTTTCAAATAGCTCTCCAAGCCGCTCTAATTAAAGGTGCCCCTGCCTCGCCTTCCGGAGCTTGTGCCCTGGGACCACAGAGAATGGTGTTTGAAGCCTGTTATCAAATCCCCCCTCAGTCTTCTCTTCTCTAAACAATCCTAGTTCTTTTACTTGTTACTTGTAATTCATTATTCCCAAACTGCCAATTATGCTGGTCACTTTCTGTTAGATTCTTTCTAATTTGCCCAAATCTTCCTTGAGTTCAGAGCCCACAATTCAATACAGGACTCCAAGTGAGCTCTCAACAGTGCCAAACAGAGCAGAGCAGAAGACTTGTTTCCTTTGATTTGCAAGGGATCCTCCTATTAATACAGCCAGTGTGCTATTGGGCTTTTTTGCAAAAAGAGCACACTGTTGTCCTACCACAATGCCCACCTCCCCCTCCCGGCCAATGGTTTTTTGCAGTATTGCTGTTTAGCCAGTAATTCCCCAATCTGTATTTGTGCATCTGACTGCTCCATCTCAAGTGCAGAATTTACATTTGCCCTTACTGAAATTCAACCAATTGTTTTCAGTCTACTT
>NW_005842055.1:2522766-2523301 GCF_000455745.1 Alligator sinensis
TCCTGCTGATTCAGAATAAGCAACTGGTTATTGCTATCCTTAAGATGATAAGTATTCCTCATGCATAATGAGAATTTTTGTGCAATTCCATAGGAAGAAAGACTGGATATTTTACAAAACAAAAGATAGGCTGCTTCCTATTGTCAGGAGGTGATGTGACTCCACCAGATTGTTGTTTAAGACATTAAGTGACATGGCTACCCGTGACTGGTATTCGGTGATGCAGTGGCAGAGGAATGTGACCTTAACCTGCACTATCATGCGGACAGTGCGTGATCGCTAGTAGCCTAACCAATCAGAAGCTGCCCCTAGAGTGTGACTGGCCGGACCAGCATGCTGAGGCCTCCAGAATGTTCCATCAAGGGGGGACCCTGATTGGCTAGGGAGTCTATAAAGGGGACTGCGCGCCTCAGCGTAGGGTCCCCAGATGCTCCCAAACTCAGGAAGACAGCCTGATCACCTGTCTTGTCTGGACAGACCCCTAGGCCTCTAGCTAGATTCCTAGCATAGGCTACCACAGCTTATAGCTAGACCA
>NW_005842055.1:2535154-2541022 GCF_000455745.1 Alligator sinensis
ATACAGCTCCGTATAGTAACACAAGCAGCACATTGACAGAATCACCAAGACCCTAGAAACTATCCCTAATAAATGAGCACACCCCAAAGTAATGGGCAAATTTGGTAACAGTGGAGCACTTTACATTTCTCAACATTGAACTTCATCAGGTTCAAAATTCTGGGGACTGAGGAGGAATCTGAGTTTGTGCTCCACACCCTTCAAAATTCCCCTAGACCAAGGAAAGCACCTTGAAGGAGGTTGAGGTTGAGATTGTGGAGGCTCAGGCAAGTGGCTCAGCTGAGTCAGCTCCTCCTGCTGTTGTGCTTCAGCCTGCTGAGAAGGGGGATAAGGCAGAATCCCCACCCCAACCCAGAAGTGGGGGAGTAGTGTAGTATGGGATCATTTTGAGGTGGCAGATGACCCCGGTTTGCTATCTGCCAGCACTGCTGAAGGCAGATGATCCAGGGCAAGGAGGTGAAACACTTCACCACCACGGCGATGCTGCTGCATCTCAGGAGGCAGCATCCCCTTGCCCTTCTTCCTGCTCATCCTGGCACCAGTGCAAGCATAGCCAAAGGGATGTGCCTCACTCACTCCAAAGCCCCCATTCCCCCAAAGCAGAGGCAGGCCACCTTGGAGTGGTGGGGGAAAGCTGCAGCCCGGGTAGGGGGCAGGGCGCATTCCCAAGACAAGTGGAATTACCCAGAGCATTGGGGAGATGCTTGCTCTGGATAGCCAGCCCTTCTCCTTAGTTGAGCAGCCAGGGATCAGGCAGCTCATGGTGCTCATGGCCCCATCTTACCAAGTGCCCATCTTTAGCAGGATGGTGGTGCCTTCCCTGTATGAGGCATGCAGGAAGTACTTGAGGGAGGAGCTGCACAAGGCAGGGCTGCAGGTAGCCTTGCACTTCACCTCCAACATCTAGAGCAGCTGGGGTGGTGATCACACTCACCTCTCCCTCACAGAGCACTGGTGTGATCAGTCAGGCCATTGGTGGACTCTCCTCCAAGCCGAGGTGCTAGGTGAGTCCCAGACGGCCAGGGAGATCAGGATAGCCATGAACCACATGGTGCACGGGTGGCTCATTAGGCAGGCTGAGCTCACCCACAGGTTCATGGTCACCTACAACGGGGGCAATATGGTCAAGGCTGTCCATGATGCCACTTTCTTGGCATCCGCTGTGTGGCGCACAGGCTACACCTCATAGTCAGGGATGCCTTGGAGGGGGACAGGGCTGCCAGTGATGGCACCACTACTACCACTACAAGCCAGCTCATTTCAAAATGCAGGAGGGTAGCGGGCTACTTCCACCTCAGCATCAAGCAGGGCAAGGTGCTGCAGGACAAACAGGCAGAGCTGAGCATCCTGCAGCACAAAATTATGGAGGATGTGGAGACTCGGTGGAAATCCACATACCTGATGGTGGAAAGGCTGGAGGAGCAATACAAGACCATCCATGAGATGGCCTTGCTTGGGGCAATCAGGATTAGTGGTCCCCTTAACAAAGCTGAGTGGGGTACCATCTCCCAGATCTTGTTGGTCCTCAAGCCCTTCCTCGAGGCCACTGAGACCCTCAGCGCTGCCGATGCCCTCTTTAGCCAGGTGATCCGCATAGTGAGGGAACTTGAGAACCAAATGTTGAAGTTCCAGAGGATCAATGTTCCTGGCTGGGGCAAGCTTCTGTCACCAGATGTGCAGGCACTGGTGAGAAGGCTGAAGAAGGACATCAGGAGATGGCTGGAACCCTTGCAATCCAGTACAGTCCACATGCTGGCAGACATGTGTGATCCAAGGGTGAAGGGAAGCATGTGCACTGGCAACACCAAAACCCTCAAACGCTGGATGCAGGTACTGGTCAACAGAGTCAGGGAGGCAGAAGGGCAGAGGTGAGGGGACATGGAAGAGGGGGATGCATTTTCCCATGACAGCACTCCCAGCACCAGCACTGGCACCAGCCAGTCTCCTCCACGCCAGCTGTTGCCAATGTGGACCAAGGGCATGGCTTCAATTCTGGGATCCAAACACACCAGACCCTAGCCTCGGCCAGGTAGCACTGAGGCTTTGGTGGCTACCTATCTTGCCGAGGATGTGGAGCTGCTGAACTGTGACCCCTTTGCCTACTGGGCAAGCCACAGCCAGATGTGGCATGGCAACTCCTGTCCTGTCCACCAACAAAGTGAGAGGGTGTTCAGCATTGCTGGGGATGTTGTGACACCCCACCACACCTGCTTGGATCATGGTTTGGTAGAGCCTCTGGTGTTCTTGAAAGTGAACCTCCTGTTGCTGGGGTTCCCCAAGCTCCACCTGCAGATGGACTGAGTGCCACCCTCCTCACTCTGTCTGCACCTATTTCCTTTTTTCACTTTTTAAAAAAACAGTTAATGCCCTGCTCTCAGCTGGAGGGGGCACTTACTCCATTACCAGCCAGCAGGGGAAGAACATGTCCCTGCTGAGCTCCCATGCCAGGATGAACTTGGAGGTCTGAGTAGGGGCTATGGGGAAGGAGGAGGCCCTGGGTCCTAGGCATGGCCACTACAACTGCACCCTGCCAGGGTAGGGAGGCCTGGTGGCACTGCAGGTGGCATGGCAGCACCATAAATGCCAGGACTGAGGATTCCCCTGGTGAAAGGTGGGTAGGAGGCGCCATAACCTCCAGCTAACACACACGCGCACACAGTTCTGGCTGGGGAAAACCCAGACCTGTCACGTCTTTGATAGGCCTGAGGCTTGCTGGTTGCAGTGGAGTTGTGAGGCTCCAGGTAAGCTCAGCTTAGCTCCCTGGGATGCCAGCTTTCAGGTTGAAAAACCCTTTGTCAGGCTGAGGAAGCACCTGCAATTGGTGTGTCTGCTGGTCCTGGATGGAAGGAATAGTAAAGAAGCCAGAGTCTGGCATGCAATGTAGGCAAGAAAGCCAGTCGTTGAAAATGGGAGTGGAGGCATCAGGGGATGAGGGACAGACTGGGGTGGGGTGGGGGGAAGGGGGATGTAGCAGCGCAGGTAAAATTGCAGAGGTACCTGGGGAGTCGAGATGTCCAGCAGGTTGCAGCGTGTCAGAATTCCACTATCTAGTCTATATTGAGTCCATGATTTTCTGTACCTAGGAGGCTGATGAAATGCAGTTCATAGGCCCAGCTGTGAAAAGTGGTTTGTAAATTGTTCCCTCTCAGGATCAGGCCTGAGAGACTGGAGTCAAAGTGTTTTTTTTGGTGAGGAGTGTGCCCCCACAGGTAGTTGGGTACTGCTTTGATAGATTCTGGTGTGCAGCTTGTGGGGGTATCAGAGATTGTTGGCAGGTTTTGTGTTTTGAGCTGTCGGAAGTTGGCTTCAGTTCTGGTGATGAGATTAGGTGCTTGTATGAATTTTCAAACCACTTTTCAGAGCCGAGCCTATGAACTGCACTTCATCAGTCTTCTAGGTAGTTGGTATAGAAACTTACGGACTCAATATAGACAGTGGAATTCTGATACACTGCAACCTACCGGACATCTGACTCCCCAGGTACCTCTGCACTTTTACCTGCGCTGCTACATCCTCTTCCCCCAGCCTGTCACCCCCTGGTGCCTCCATTTCCATTTTCACCAACTAGCTTTCTTGCTTGCATTCCATGCCAGGCCAGCCTCTGGCTTCTTTACTATTCCTTCCATCTAGGACCAGCAGACACAAACTGCAGGTGTTTCCTCAGCCTGACAAAGGGTTTTTCAACCCAAAAGCTTGCTAAAATACATTTCTCTAACTATACAGTCACCCTACTAAAAAGACACTAGATTGTCTTACCTGTTGCCATTTAAAGTGGTGGACTGAGATGACGCTGTAGGGGAGGAGGAGGCCTCATTGGGGCACACTACCATGTTGTGTAGAGGCCCCAGCGCCAATGAGGGTGCACCTTAACACACACACACACACACACAGTCACACAGTGAGGGCACACCTTAACAGGCACATTAGAGAAAAAGTAGCTCCTATTTGTGAGGAAAGAAGTGCTCTGTGACAGTTTGGCTACCTGAGATGCTGCTAGTGCTACTGTGCTAGTGCTCAGTCAGTCACTAAGTTATTTTACCTGTTGCTGTTTAAAGTGATGGACCAAACTGAGGCTGTAGGGGAGGAGGAGACCTCACTGGGGCATCCTACCATGTTGTGTAGAGGCCCCAGCACCAGTGAGGGCTCACCTTAACACACGCACAGTGTCACCCGCCCATGTCACAATTTTTGCCTGTCAGCAGCCAGAGGTGTAGGGCCCCAGAAGCCAGAACCCTCTGCATCTATCTCCTTGAAAGCTGGCAGGCTTTGTGGCTGCAGCAGAGCCTAAGAGCAGGCCTCCAGTAGTTTTCACGCCCCTGTGCACTAATACAGACACAGTCAGTCACACAAGCACCCGTGTCACGAGTTTTGCCTATCTGCAGCCAGAGGTGCAGGGCCCCAGAAGTCAGAACCCCCTGCACCTATCTCCTTAAAACTTAGCAGGCTTTATGGCCTCAGAAGGGGCTGCCATCCTTGCAATTTTCATCCAAATCAGCCAAAAAATTAGTCATAGATATTTAATTGATTCCCCATTATACTTTATGGCTGAATCTCCGAATCTCTCTGAATCAGCGCCCAATCTTCTGAAGCCGATTCAGTCAAATCAATTTGGAAAAGTGATCCAAATCTCTGAATTGAATCGCTGACCTCCGAATCAGCCAAATCCAAATTGAATAGTTCCATATTCTCACAGGCCTACTGTCTAGGTCTGCCTGTATCTGTAGCCTATCTTCAAGTGTGACCATGCTCCCCCATAACTTGGTGTCATCTTGGCCAGTGAGCTCTTCATCCCCACATTCAAATCAGTAATAAAGATGTTGAAAAGTACTGGACCGGGCACTAACCCCTGTGGGACACCACTGCCCATTTCTCGCCAGGACACAGATCCATTCACTATGACTCTGGGTTCTATCCTGCAGCCAGTTTCTCACCCACCTGACTGTCTTAGAGTTAAGCCCACAATCCTCCAATTTTCTCATGAAGACATTGTGGGGTACTAGATCAAAGGCCTTTTAGAAGTCAAGGTATACAATGTCAACCTGCTCTCTCATACCCAGGTGGCAAATTACCTGGTCATAGAAGGAGATGAGGCTGGTAAGGCAAGACCTGCCCGCAATGAAGCCATGCTGGCTGTCATTCAGAATCTTACCTTCTGCAAGCTTATCGCAGATAGACTCCTTGATTAACTTTTCCATGCTCCATGCTCCCGCTGTACTGAACCCCAGGGGCTCCATGCTCCAGCTTCCAGTGTTGAACCTGTGTTTGGGGAGAGGCTGGAACCCCAATATTAGGTCTGGAAAGGGGTAGACAATGGGCTAGCAAGGCTAGTTGAGGTGACCAACGCTGTGGCATTCAGCAGTGCTAGAGTATGTGCGCACCTCGGTTTTATTTGCTAGATTAAGATTAGTCAGGAGAAAAGATAAAAGATAAACAGAACAAGGATTTATAAAATAACAAACAAAGGAAAAGAAGAATCATAATAATAGAAAATCACACAGGGTCATGATAGTACAGAACTGGGATTGCAAAACTGAGAATAAGCAATAGGTTTATAACAACAGTTTCATAGTGCTTAGGGTCAGAGGGACCTAAACAGATCATCAGGTCTGACCCCCTGCCCCAGGCAGAAATGAGTGCAGGGTCATAACACCCCAGCCTAGTATCTGTCCAGCCTCCTTTTAAAGACTCCCAAGGTAGGAGAGAGCACCACCTCCCTTGGGAGATCCATGCAGCCCTAACTAGAGCCTGGCAGCCTTAACTGTAAAGTAGTCTCCTGATGTCCAGCATGAACCTTCTCTCTAACAATTTGTGGCCGTTATTCCCAGTAACCCCCGGTTGTGCCCAGGGGAACAGAGCCTCACCCAATTC
>NW_005842055.1:2541032-2605211 GCF_000455745.1 Alligator sinensis
CCCCCCAGTGGATACTTGGTAATAGTTTACCAAGAACCAGAATCCAAAGGGAGGAACAACAAAACAAAGACTGGAAATAATTCAGTCAAGATGAGTCCAATCCAATCCAAATGGTGACCTGAGCAAGACGCTAGCACTCCACAAGGCCTGCTCTCTAGCCAGCATCCCAGCCAGAGGGCAGCTGTGATGCTTCTGTGTCCTAAGTACAGGCTGGCTCACTCAGGCCTAAGCACACTGCACTTTGGACCTCCCTGGGCTAGGGACAGAAACTACACAGAAACTACACATAAGTGATCATAAACCAGTTCAAATCTATAGGGCTGTGTGAAATTTTACCAGCTGTTTCATTTCAATGCTGTTTCGACTCATTTCAAGCTCAAAACAGAGAAACTGAAACAAAATGAAGGGCTTAAAAACAGCCTTGAAATGAAACAAGGGCAGTCAAAACATTTCAAAAGTTTTGAAACATTTTGAGTTTCAAAACTCAAGCTGGGCTTGCCTACAGGGAAATAGAAAGTCAGGATAGGGAGGGGGAAGAGGGGGAAAGAGGGGGAAGGACTACTCTGAGATTAACTGTGTGTAGCTGGCCAGTGACTATCATCCTTCCCTGAGGTCCCTTCCAATTCCAGTGCTCTGGGGGAGGGATGCAAAAACAGCATAAAAGACAGCATTGTTTGAACTGGCCTGCTTTCTGTCATCCATGTCATGATCTTTGCTTGTCAGCAACCTGAGGTGTGTCGGGGCCGAGGGGCTGTGGCCAGCAGCCCGGGCACGTGGGCCGGGAAAGTTGGCACGGCAAACTAGAATTAGGCACTGACGCGTAGAGGTTGATTAAAGATTATTTTACTTACACCGTAGATGGTCGCAGTGCAGGCAGGAAAACTTGCTTGGTTACAGTTGTAGATAGAAGAAAAGAAGAAAAGAAGAAAACTCAAACGATGAGAGCTCTTTAAACCGATACGAGAGTCCATGCTGTGACTCTCAACGAGCGTGCAGGGCAGGGGTACGTCAAGGATCGTCCGGTGATGGGGAGAGATTCTTGATGGCTGATCAAACCATCATTCAGTCCGAGATATACATAGAAATCCACAAGATAATCGTGTACTCCTTGCCGGAATTCTCTCGGATTTCTCCCGGAATTCTCGGAATCGGGGTTCTCAGGATCCTCCTGAGATTCTCGGAGATCTCCGACTTGGGCGGAAACTGCTCAAGCCTCTTATATGGCTAGCAAGCCAATCGCCACGTGGGAATAATTTAGAAACAGCCAATAATGGGACACAAATTTGCATGCGAGCGGCGGGAACTCCTTTGCACCGGGGTTTTTCTCTCTGCAGCTGAGAATTGCACCGTGCAAAGAAAGCTCCATGTGGCGGGAAATAATTCTGCAGTGCCGAAGCGCACACACAATCATTGGGTAATGACAAGGTGTAGCTTCCCAGAAACCCTGGCACCTATATCCTTGAAACCTGGCAGGCTTCATGGCCTCAGCAGGGGCTACCATGCCTGCAGTTTTCACGCCGCTGTGGCTTACTACACACACGTGACATGAGTTTTGCTTTCAAGATCTGAGGTGCAGTTTCCCAGAACCCCCTGCACCTATCTCCTTGAAACTTGGCAGACTTCATGGTCTAAGAGGCTACCATGTATGCAAGCTTTATCCAGATCAGGCAAGAACTGACAAAGTTATAGGGAGTTTTGTGGTTCTCCATTATAGTCTATGGGCAAAACGTTGAAACAGCGTCAAAACAGCAAAAGTTTCGACGAAACAGAACAGTGCTTTCGAAATGAAATGAAACTCTAAACAAAACACTGTCCCATTGAAACCTTGAAATGGAAGTTGAAATGAAATGGTGCTGTTTCTGTAACACAACAGAAGTTCAGCACACACCAGCCATTTTCAAAATGGCTGAAACTAGTTTAAGATAAACCTGGATGGATGTATTATCAGACTTAACTGATTGAAGTTAAACTGGTTTATTGAACTCCTGTCCCAGATCCCCTCCTGATTCAATTTCTCACAGTCCCCCAACATCCCAGGATGCTTTGCACCTCCCCCACAACCCCTCCCCCTCTCAGGGTAGGCAGGTTAGCCTTGGCCCAAGCTGTCTGCTCTAGCGAAGCATTGACACATGCTCTATGATGGCTAGAAAATTATATTTAGAGGTTTGCTTTTGGGAATTGGCTTGTAGGTGAAGTAGATATTGCATTAGAACAATGGTCCAGAGCAATGGCAAGGAGTTCATAGATTTCATAGACATTAGGGCTGTAAGGGTTAATTAATTTCTAAAAGCCTGTGTGAGACAAAGTTTCTCTCAAGGCCCACTGTGTCTGAAGCCAGCAGAAACACAGGCTTGGAAATTGCAGACAGGTACCACACTGTTCCATAACAGAGATAAGGGACTCTGCAGCACTGGCACCAGGTCAGAGTACCCAACTGCACTTAGGACTTCTGGTTTTGGTAAGCAGATCAAATTAGGAGGCCTGGTAAATAACCAAATTAAGATGTATGCATGTAATGGGTTTATTAAAACAAAAGAATATGCTGACAGGACAGAATGCAGACAGTATGATGATCACAGAGAGACCAACAAACGATGCCTGGAGATGAAGGGTCATCAGAGGGGGAGAAAGAATACAAAAGGAGGGATTTCAGAGCAGCAAAGGGGCCCCAAGAAGAGAACCTGAGGCCACCATGGACAGAGGGCACACCACCAGCCCATCTCACCCACCCCATGGGCAGGGGGGGCTGACATCTGACATTCAAGAAAGAACCTCAGGGTGAAGCTCACGTACTGGCCAAATGTACCTTCTCTCTGTGACAGCTCTAGGACTGGTAGATATAGAATTGTTTGCATTATTCTTATCTGCTGTCACTGTGTATCAATAACATTTGCCTATTATTGAATGGAGAGGTCATGGTTGGTCTGAGGGCTTGAGTCTACCTGGAACAAGGTATCTGGGTCATAAATCCAGTACCAAAACTCTAGTGCTCCTGGCCTGGGCCATTGCAGGCATGTGACTGCATTTCAGGAATCGAAAGGGAATGTCTGTTCACTTGCTTATCTGTTCAATCTAAGCAGCTTAGACTAAGCTGCGAAGACTGACTCGATTCAGCCTTGGGCTTTTGATTGTCTGTACTTAGCCCTGAGGGCTCAAAAGTGTCAACAGGATGTGGCAGTGGTTTCACTCTTTCACCAAGGAGCCTTCCACACTTTCACTTCACCCTCCTCTCACACACCTATTAGATCAACCATTCTAAACCCACTCAAACGTGGACCCACATGCATACATGTCCTCACTCTCTCATGCGTGCCACACACAAATCCACTCAAACACACTGAGGAGTTCACAGACACCTTAAATACCATAATTCATGCTGTCACCCCACATTCATCTCTCCAATCATACAAGGTTGCCATCTGCCAATCATTCCTTCCACCAATCATCTTTACCACACATGTTGTCACACAGCTGCCTGTCAAAGCACATGTGTCATTTAACCTCAGGAGAGGTACCTGAACTTCCCGCCACTCTGACATTTGCTACCTTGTATGCTCACTCACTCCAATCAGGTCAGCAGATTGAAAGTTCAGTGGTTCCAGTAAGCTCCAACAAATTTTCTGAAGAATACATAACTGTGCAAGCGCAAGCTTCATCAAGGGAGGGTTCCAAACCAAAACTTATTCTACACTGGCCTCTCTACAGCACAGTCCTTTCCCATCCCCCACCACTCTAGGGAAGTAATGGTGGGGTGCAGAGGGAAACTGCCTGGCCAGGGGAGAGCCAACAGTGCTTGTAGGAAACAGCTCAGGTAGCACAGGAAAATTTCAATTAACCACAGTTAATTTAACTTTTCTCTGGCTTTTGTCTGGGTCTGGGTGAAAGGCTGGGGGGATTGGGATCTGTTTGGCAGGGGTGGATAGAGGGCTTTCCACAGTTCATCCCTCTCCCACCATCTTCCACCCCAGGACAGGAATGTCCAGAATGCAGAGGACCCTGAGGAGGGAAGCCAGTCTCCATGCCCCAATTCTTGCTTCATGCTCTCACCATGGCAACCCTCTTTCCAGCACTGGAGGGGCCCCACCTGCTTCCAAATACTGCCATTCCCTTGGCAGTAGAGCTCAGGAGAGAGGGTACATTGTCTGCAGAGTGTCAGTGGGGGGCTGAGAGCAGTGCATCCTGGGATGCTGGAGGACCCAAAATTGTTCACCTTATCTCCATGGGAACAGACTGCCATTACTGCAGCATGATGACTTGGGTAGCACAACCAAGAGCTAACAGTTGCCAGAAATGGAGTAAATTTGAGATGCTTGGAGAGCACTTAGCAACAATTTTCCCTCATTAACTCATGGACGCTTATGTTTCAAGTGTCATTAGCACATTGTGAGGGTAAACAAAATGCTAACCTCCACCCATTCATGCATCTTATTTGGCTAACATCTCTTTGAGGATCTTTTGCTAGGCACTTAAACTGAATGTGTCTGAAATCCATCCAAAAGGCTCTTTCTAAAATGTCCATGCTTGTTGACTTGATTGTAAATCCTACCCCTAAATTTCACATCTTAAGCATATAAAATTATAGGTTTCTTGCTATCCTTAGATTCCTACAAATATAACCCAATTCCACCTATTATATTAGCCATCCTACATTGTCATTGACTGTCATCTTTGCTTTGCCAGCACTGCCAGTCTTCACTATTCATTTTTAAGAACTTCCAAGCTTTCTCCCACATTGTGTAGCACATCAGTGATGTTCAGGGTTACTAAATTATGGAAACCTATGGCTCTGATTCATTTCTAGTTTACAATGGCTTTTCCCCAAGCACTTTAATTAAGTTTTATGGATCTATTTGTGGCTTAGAATGGCTTTAATTTGGTACAGAATAGTTTAAAAGAATAATCTCTAAATCTCACTAATGAAGAATTAGATAATATTTACCTCAGTATCGCCCCTGAAAATAAATTTTGAGATTTGTTCTTGATGCATACTTGCACATATCATTTATATAATTTATTTTGATGCACTGTGAGTTTTGACAATCCTCCATACTTTATTCAGTGGACTAGATGGTCCAGAATAACTCCCCTTAAAAACAGCTCTTTTGGAGAGACAAAATATTTGATAAAGAATAAAAATGCAACTGAAATTGATGACTTTTATGAAAACCACTCAATTATTTATTGGAATGAGAGTCGACTAGTATGAGAAGAGGACAGACATGAGCAACCACAACAAAAATACATTAAATCAGTCAAAGATGATTGAAGACTAAAATAGTCAAAACATTAACAAGCACAAACTGGAGTATGCA
This sequence comes from Alligator sinensis, assembly GCF_000455745.1. NCBI lineage: Eukaryota > Metazoa > Chordata > Crocodylia > Alligatoridae > Alligator > Alligator sinensis. The sequence goes on from NW_005842055.1 coordinate 2,546,345, forward strand.
TTATACAATAATCTAAGGACAACTCTAAATTACATATATATCTCAGCAGTCAGCAACCTATGGCCTGCAGAGCCGTTTTACCCAACTCACAGTGCCAGAGGATTTTGGAAAAGTTTTTGTGGTTGAGGGGTCTGCCCATGTAGTGGGAGAAGTGGTGGAAAGGCTGCAAAGGTGAGCAATGATTCCAACTCTAGCAGCATGGCTCAGGTTGGAAGCAGCCTGTTCTCAAAGCGAATATGTTAAAACAGTCCCCACTCCAAAACAGTGCCAACAACCAATACATATACTTTATATACACTGGAAGAACAACTTCTAATTATGGATGTGCATAACATCTGAATTGTTTACATTCTTTAAAGAAAGCGACTTTTTTTGACAAGAGGGCAACTACAATTTTATTATTTCAAATGCTGAAGATGTGCCTTTGAATGGATAAAACACACTTGGCTTCAAAGGTGGTTTTACCTTACGGTACCCAAAGTATTGTATTTGATAGATACCTGGTTCAGTAGTATTTGGGATATGCCATTCTATTGTAGCATTGCTGTGACCACGTAATCCTTTGGACCAGTAAAACCTAATGGTAAGAAAACAGTAACTAATCAAAAAAATGCAGTGTACATTAATGAGTTCTAATAATCCAACTTTTCTAATGGGCTGAAACAGACAGATCTAAAAGTCAAATCATTGTGAAAAAAATGCTTCCCCACTCATGTTAAACAATCCAGCAATTAAAAGAATCACTTTTATTTTTGTCATGACTTAATATCTCTTTGTATTATTAACAAAATAGAAGTAGCAAAAATAGTTTCATAGTTTCATAGTTTCTAGGGTCGGAAGGGACCTGGGCAGATCATCTAGTCCGACACCCTGCCATGGCAGGAAAGAGTACTGGGGGTCAAACGACCCCAGCAAGATGGTCATCTAACCTCCTCTTAAAAACCCCCAGGGTGGGAGCCTGCACCACCTCACTTGGAAGCTGGTTCCAGACCCTAGCCACCCTGACCCCACAAGATCCCCCCATAGCCTTCTCTTCTGGAGGCTGAACAGGTTCAGGTCCCGTAACCTTTCCTCATAGGACCTGCCCTGCTGTCCCTTGATCATGCGAGTGGCCCTCCTCTGGACCCTCTCGATGCTGTCCACATCCCTCTTAAAGTGCGGCTCCCAGAACTGGATGCAGTACTCCAGCTGCGGCCTGACCAGTGCCGCATAGAGGGGGAGGATCACCTCCTTGGTCCTGCTTGAAATGCATCTGTGGATGCACGACAAGGTACAGTTGGCCTTCCTAGCCGCCTCCCCACACTGCCGAGCCATGTTCATCTTGGAGTCAATAATGACTCCAAGATCCTTTTCCACCTCCGTGCTGACAAGAGGGGAGTTCCCCAGCCTATAGGTATGGTGCCGGTTGTTCCTCCCCAGGTGCATCACCTTGCACTTGTCTGTGTTGAACCCCATCCTGTTCTCCTTCGCCCATCCTTGTAACCTGTCAAGGTCCGACTGTAGCCTGTTGCTCCCTTCTATTGTGCCCACATCCCCCCACATCTTGGTATCATCAGCAAATTTGAACAGGGTGCTTTGCACGCCCTCATCCAAATCACTGATGAAGATGTTGAACAGGGCGAGCCCGAGGACCGAGCCCTGCGGGACCCCACTGCCCAGTGAACAGCACTGGAATATATCTGATAAAACTACACACTAAAACGTGATATATCTGTTGCCTATAGAAGTATTTTAGCAGATAATTATGTGATCCCAATAACTTTATTGTCTAAGTACTACACAGCATAATGATGATTATAATATTAATCAATTTATCCTCCACTTCTTTGTGAGATAGTAAAATATCTTCTCATTTAATGGAAGGGGAACCTGATGCACTTAAAAATTAAATAACTTTAAACCTGTAACAGATCTGGTCAACCCAAATTTTCTGAATCAGTTCTGTAGCATAGCCACAACCTTCCTTCACACTGTGCAACTGCTGAAAATGTATTTGGGAAACAGAAGGAATCTAGATTAACATACTGAAGCCTGATGCTATTTAACTATACAGAATATACAGCTCAGCACTACAAACTTCCTACTACAGACCCACTCAAATCTCAAGAGGAAAACATGTCCTATGGGGAAAAGAAATAGTTTTAAAAAGCATGCAAGTATACTAGTTCAGATGAAAATGTTATCAGGAAGCCTCCTCAGGTCTAGGACAAAAATTCTGGTCAGAGAGAAAGCCATAACCACTGCCAAGTGTCCTGATCAGTAATAGTTATGACACACACTTAGGGTATCTGACACCAAGCTTAAAAGACCAATATATGTGGTTTGGAACAGGAATTTAGATTTTGGTCTCTCCCAACCCAAGGAAGTGCCTGGATCACTGAGCCTTGAGATAGTCTAGGGCTGCTGTCTTTCATGGGCACCTATATACATGATGGACATCTGTTTCGACACATGCTAATTAGCATGCTTCGGAGCAAACTCAATTAATGAAGATTTATGAAGTGAAGTTTATGGGCTTATCTATGAAAGGTGTTTTGTAAATTCCCTTTGAGAATTAAGACTGAGAGATTGGAGAACACACCCAGAAAGTTGTAATATATAACCAAGCCCTCCAATACCACCTGCACTCATCACCTCACAAATCTCAAAAGGGCTTTTATCCACTAAACTGTGTGTGGGTGTCAGAGATGTGTGCACAATGTCAACAAATTTAATTAAATGTGGCTATTATTTTGATGTATTTTGAGATCCATCTGGGTAAATGCTTCCCTTAAATATACATGGGGATAACAACGGTTGTACAGAATCTGGCTTCTTTGAAATAAATAAATAAAACCTATTACCTTTATGAGAATAGATTATACTAGAAGAAAACTTCAGAGAAAGGAGAATCCTGACACACTATAACTATGTAAAATAGTAACTACCAACGCCTCCCCCCCAATACTTAGAAACACTGGAAAAGCCTGAACAGCAAAAGAGAAACACATCACTTTGTATTTCACAATCTCTGATATGATGCTGTCTACCTTCTAAGATTCCAATGTTAGTTTGGTTAAATTGTGCCAGAAACTATCTTAGAAGATATTAGAGAAGTATGTTGATGTCCCTTGGTTACCAGAATAGATTCAGAAAGCAATTGGTTGCACTTGGGCAGAGAGAATTATGCACTACCAAAAAAGAATCATTGTAAATTCAAAAAAGTAAACGCAACTGATGCAAGCGCTGTATTGGGAACATTGTGACTTTCATTTCGTAATGTAATGTGTTCTTACTGGAATATCTCCAAAGTCTTAGTGATCCTCAGATGGACATTTTCAAGTCTATTTTTTTTACTGATGTGCAGGAAATGGTGATAGTTATCCGTTTTTATTCAAATGAAACAATAACTGCTTTACACAGTCATTGGAGAAAACATCCCTTTATATTCTTTGTATGTAACCTGACTTTAACTCTGTGAATTACAATTCTGAAAGACACATTATCTTTGTTTACTGTTGTATTTCTTTTTGTTAACATTGGTAGTTTTACCACACGTTGCTTTTCCAGTTCCTTCCCCTCTCCCTCTCCTTCATTTCTAATCTTAAAATCAAAGAGCAAAGCCATTCAAATAAAAAAGCAAAGCCATTTAAAAGCTTCCCCTAAAAAAAAAAAAAGTATTGGTGGAAACATTTTGTGCCATTCTTATTGTCATACTATTAGGTTGTATTGCTCAAAGGGTGGGGAACAGGATTGTAGATCAGGATCTGTGGATTCTTCTCCTGGATCTGACACTAACCCCTCTGTGCTATATCAGGTAAGTTTCTTTTAATAATTACTCTCTCCACAGGATTGCCATATGTTAATACACACTGCTAAAAATGTAATAAAAAATTATAATATAATAAAGGGCTTAGTCTGTGTGTCTGTCTGTCCATAATGCTTTTGACCAACTGTGCATGGACCACTGAGAGGGAGGGTGGCAATTGCCTGCATGGGCCCAGGCTGTGTGGGCCCAAGTTTGAGCCACTGCTGGGGAAGTTTGAGGTGGCGGCAAACATGCCCCAGCCACCCAAGCAGTGGGACTTCCCCATGCCTCCTTGCCTGGGGGGGGGGAATCACAGTGGCAGTGCCCCCCATCCCCGATGCCCCTCAGAACAGCTGGCAGGGAGGGGGGGACACAGTGGTGGTTGTTGTCATGGCCAGGCAGCAGGGCGGGAGGGAGGGGAGCAGAAAAGGGGCCCTGACAACAGCCAGCAGGGGACGGGAGGTGATGGGGAGGGAGGGAGGCAAAGGGAGGGTCATGGTGGCAGCTGTTGTTGGGGCCAGGCAGCAGAGAAGGAAGGAAAAGAGGGAAGTGGGGAGGGGAAGTGGGGGGTCATAGTGGCAGTGCCTCCCCACTGCCCGGCTACAACTACAGCTGGCAGGGAGGGACGGAGGGGAGCGGGGATGGTAGGGGAGGTGTGGGGGAAGCCCTGCTGTGAGGCAGAGGTGGGCAGAGGGTGGGAGCCCTTGCACCAGAGACTGGAGGAGGTGGCAGCAGAAGGAGCCTTTACATGGCCGGACCTGAAGGATGGAGGGGGGAGAAGAGCAGGGGGCATGTAAACACTCCCTGAAATCTGTCATTCTTGATGGGCAATTAGCTAGTATACAGTTAATAAAAATGGGTTCACTCAGCCTAGCACACACAAGAATTTTCCTTAAAACAAACTAGAAATTACACTACAAAAGACAAGTGTGGGGGGAGAGAGAGCCCCAGAATGTGGGAGGTACAAAAGCGCTGCTCCCACCCCTTCTATCCCAGGTACAGTGCTGAGAATTAAGGCTCTAGACTTTTAACTTGAACCAATATCATATATCTTCCTGATTCTGTGCTTGAGGTAAATTCAGATATGAAGCCAGAACATTTTTATCTGATTCTGCTTCCTTCAAGCCTAAAGTAAAGGCTGCTGATGTTCAAGGACAGGAACTTGGGGCTAGAGTCTGGGTATTTTAAAGACATAATCAGGTGTCCCTAGAGAAAGCCCAATGTAGGTAGGAACAATCTACACACTGAGGCTGTACCAAAAATCAGGCCTAATGCAAAGTTATGCATAAAAATATTGTTTTTGCAGTGTTAGCATAGACCAGTTTGAGGAAAATCCAAATAGTGCTTGAACCTGGTCCCTTGGGTTTTAATTAATGAGATCATTGAATTGAAAATACTCAGGGGAATTTGTGAAATAGTCCTGTGGGAGTTACTCACCTGGTTTCCCAGGAGGCATCATTATGTACTACACGCCAGCTTCTAGAAACATTCTCATATTTCTCTACTGTAAGGAAGGTGTGATCAGTCTGGAATAAAATGAATAGCACCAGTCATATACAGAATGGCCAGAAGAATGAGCCTTCCAGAGCCTAAGTTTAAACTGATAAACAGGTGATACTTATTCATTTTTAACTGATAAAGCACAACACTAAGCTTAACATATAATGCAGGATATATAAAGCAAACTACTTGTGAAAAACTGCAAAAAAATTAAGTCAATCATCATCAATTTCCATCAAAGACTGCTGATAGGATAATTCTCCATTTTTAATAATGTTTGCCTTTGTAGTAAAAAACTATACAGATTGAAATTACTTTGAATTTCAGAATGAAAGCTCTGACTTTCATTCAGTTGTACCAGAGTATTAAGAAAAATGTCTGGATTGTTTATATCAGAGGGGGCCAAACTTTTTGCTAGACGTGTCACAAATTAAGTCCCATATTCCACTGAGTGCCATTCCAATCCACTTCCCCTGCCCAATCTGCTGATCTGTTTTCCTCTCCCTGCCCTATCTGCTTCTGTACTGCCTGCTCCTTGCTCCCTCCCCAGTCTGCCACGTGCCACACTCGCAGGCTGCTGGTGCCACTTGTGGCATGCATGCCTCAAGGTGGTCACTCCTTGCTTATGTCATCAATTTAGTATTTGAAGATTATCATACTGACACCCTTTAGCTAAAGTTCCAGGGTCTTGAGCCATAATAAGGTGCCTTACACCCTCTGGCACTGTGTCCTGAATTGGAAACAAATAGGTCGAGGAGTGATCTTGAAAAATATGAAACAGAGGATAATAAGAATAAATACACTAAAAATTAAATGAGACTTTTTCAGATTGAGAAAAGCAGAAATTCAGACTGGGGAAGGACTTGCTAGGCTTTAGTACTGCAGGAAGAGAACCTGGAAGAGAACCATGAGCTGAATAAGGGACAACAGCGTGCTCTTGTTGCAAAAAAGAAATAATGACATACTGTGTGTCACTTGCATAAAAGCATCACTTGCAAATCAAAGGGAGTGAATATTCCACTCTATTCAGCACCAGTGAGGCCTCACCTGAAGTACTGCATCCAGTTTTGGGCTCTGCCTCCAAATTAGAAAGAGTCCAGAGAAAAGCAACAAGAATTCTGAAAGCCCTGGGCAACATGACATGAAAGGCTGCAGCCAGGATTATTTAGTCCAGATAAGGGAAGATTGAGGGGAAATTTGCTTCCTCCCACCCTTCCTACCTCTATGTTCTTTTGTTTTATTCTCTTTTTAAAAACTTCACCCAAGAAGATTGATGCACAAAAGCAACAGCAATTACTAAGCACTAACTACTCTGAAGAAGAAAAGATAAACAAAAATCTGACACCACTTAATATTACTTACCATATCATCTGCCCAATTTCTGGGATTTGCACTTACAAAAGTTACTTCAACAACTTCTCCCTGAGAAAATATCAGAATATTTTTGTAACTGGTTCAATGTTACATATCAACAATATTTTTAAGACATCCTCACTGATATTACCGCATCATCCTTCTTGTTGCTATGGGATTGAAGCTTATACTGTGTGCATGTCACATGCAATTAATGCAACACAATGAACTCTAGAGCCATTTGAGCCAGAGTACACTGCTTCCAGGCTCAGCATCTACATGTGCACCCAGGACAGCAGCAATTTGAGCTGAGGTGGAGCAGGCCCAGGCTGGCAGGAAGCATGTAGGATCAGCCCTAGGCTTCAGATGGTAGTGTCAGGTGGCAGAGGGGCTGGCAGGAGCCAGGGGTTTGGTCCTAGGCTGGCTGAGCTGACTGGGCACAATTTGCGCCTGGTGCTCATCATCTACACATGTGTTTGGTCACACTTAATAACTCTGGCATAAGATAGTGCTGTCCCTGACAGTACTATTTTATGGTGGATTTAATTAGTTTATTGCACCCTAATGCCAGTGCATGTGTAGACTGAGACACTTTACTAAAGAGCTAATTAGTCTACTCTCCAGTAAACTGCACATGTAGATACACCCGCTTTCCCTCTCTGTAGAGGGAACTTTCCCTCTCTATAGAGCCATAACATCTCACTCTCCTGACTGCAGCCTGACCCCTGAATTCTCACTGTCACATTAAGAGCATGTTTACTCTGCCTATGCATGCCCAGGAGCTCAGAGAAGCCCACCATGGACACTCAATTCTATTTCATGTATGCTAAAGCCTTGAAATGAGACAATCTATTCTAGCCTCCTTTGCATGACCGTGAGTGCACGTAGTCTGCCTCGTGTTTCTACTGGTATATGCTCAGGGTCCTTTGAAGACGGCTCATTGCTCATTTCTAAGATTTGGCATGTGCTGAATGGGAGGTGTGTGGGTAGGTATGCTTCACAGTTGTTCCGCTGCGTTTGCCACAGAAGCAGAATAGACATGGCCTTACAGCATGATGCTGTTAACTGCTGAAGATAAGTATCTTATTCCTATTCGGTAGCAACTTAGGGTTTACTTGTAAAGAAACTGTAACACAACATTTACCATTTAACCTTTTTAAATATAGAAATACCAAGGGGATTCTTCTTCAAAGAGAGATGTCAAGTGTTCTTTACTTTTTATTCATCAATTCTAACCAAATTCCATTTAAAATATTTTAATGAAGGATAGGCTGTCTTTATCTTGTTCTTTTTCTAACCAAAGGACAAATTATGTTTATAGAAAACCACTTATACAGTTATCCATCTCTGAAAAGCATGTACTTTTCACAGTAGTTCATTCATTTGCTTTTTCAAAGGGAATTTTTGCTTTACTGCAATAAAAAGTAAGGAAGAAAATTTCTTTGGATTTAAAACCAGTTTTTTCAAACATATGAGAGCTATATCGGTGCCTGAACATTTCTCAGCTCTCATTTGTTTAAACAAGAGCTCAATAAAACTAAAAATAAATTTAATTTCAGATTTTTTCCCCAACACATATATAGGAAAGTTAGGTTGCTGTTATAATCAAACTTCATAACTACTTAGTCTTGATACCATAGATCAGATGTTACTCTTGTAACCTAAGTCCATTAAAATCAATGGTGTCTTGGATTTACACTGAAATGGTGTAAAACCAAGCACAATGCCTATTTGGAAATCTCACACTAGTTAGCAATATGATTAAAAATTGACAAGTGCATCAAAAGGCTAGTTAATAAATCACATTACACAGATATTCTTACCACTCGGTAATGTTGTTTTACTTCCTGTAATACATCTCCAAATGTTTTATTCAGTGGTGCTACATCAGGTAAAACAGTGGGTAACAATGTCAAGTTGGTTACATTAAAAAATGGTGGCTCTGGACCTTTGGGTAAATCCTGAACTTCATGCTGAAAAAAGAATGTGCGTGTAACATGGAGAAATTTACTTTGACAGTACCACTACAGTACAAACATGACCAATTGTATGCTGATGCTGTCCTATTTTCCAAAAATTCAAGAAGCCAAACATGCCATTTAATAAAATATAACAATAATTGGTTTGAATGTCAACTTGTAATACGTTCACCAAAACGTACAGTGAAGGGTCCTTGTTGTTATGCTACATTCAGTACTACTTCATTCTGGGATATAGTCTACCTATAACATCAGCTATAACCACTGTCACATCTCTTAACATCTTAAATCCTAGAATGTTTATGACCTTAACAGTATGATACTTATGTACAAGCATGCAACTCTTTCATGTTTGAATTTACACACCACAGGATCCTGATTCAAAATATGTGACAGAGAATGAAGCATTTTTTAGATTTTTGCACATCCTAAAACTTCTCAGGGTTGAGGTCTTGATCCTCAAGATATTTCTATTTTAAAACATTAACATTTCATGATTCCAGGAACTGTACAGACCCTAAGGATCTGGGCTTACTGGGAAAAGTGTCCCTTCTCTCACACATTTTGGTAAAAAATTTTGAGAATAATTTTAAGTTTAGATATATACAAGCTTTACTAGTTTCGTATCCCATGAAGGAAAAAGTTCTAACAACCTGAAAACTGATCTAATCCACATCCAACCCTGAACAGCATTCAGCCAATAATTTTAACAGCCCAGAACTATCAAAGGACAGACCCACACCACTGTGACTCCTTTAACAGGGTGACAAGTATAATGCCAGCTTTCTACCACCTGGAAATTCTTTTCATTAAATGGGAATTCCCAGGGTACTGGTTGCTAACCAGATTTCTGCTAGTTTTGCAGTTAGAGCAGTGTAAAGCAGCTACTATACTTACTCAAATCCAAGATGAGATTTCTTTCCTCATCCAGTATGGGGAATAAAGCCCCTCATCTTGGATTTGAGTGCAAGGCAGACAGGGGGCAGGTGGCTGCTGTGGCTCTAACTCCAGCTCTGAGCCTGCCTGGAACCAGTGTCAGAGCCACAGCAGCTGTCTGCCCACTCTATGCCTACTCTCTGAAGCCTCTGCCCACCCCCATCTTCCCCTACAGTTTCTGCCCCCTCACCCCCACTTACTGTCAGGCACAGCTCCAGCTCTAGCTCCGTTCCTACCCCGGGCACAAAGCACATGGAAGCTCCATCCCCTGCCCAGCCAGTCAGTGGTGCAATTCTGGCCCAAGGAAGCTGCTGCGTGGCCAGGCAGAGACCACATTCCTGTGTGCTCCATGCCTCAGGATGGAATGGAGCTAAAGCTCATCTGACCATGGTAGTGGGGGGAAGTGGGGCAGAGTCAGTGGACAGGGAGGAGTGGGGAAAGAAGCAGAGGCTGTGAGGAACAAGTAGGGGGCAGAGTCTGCAGGGGGAAAGTAGCAGTGGGAAAGGCAATGTAGCGGGGAGGACAGGCTGCAGTGAAAAGTGGGGGGAGGCAAAGGGCAAATTGGCCACTTGCGCCTCCCAGAGACATAACCCCCTGTCACCGCTTTCCCTAGTATAGCAGTGTAGGGGAAGAATTTAACATGCTCCTTCAACAATTAGATTCTATACCTGGAAAATTAAAACAAATTCATAAATTTCCATATATAGGATCTAATGATTGGGGACGTTGTCTTAAATATGAAGTTATCTTGGTTTTGGGTATCTTGGATCTTACCTACCAAGATATGGTAGATAAGAAGAGAGAATCAGGGCCATCTTATTTAAAGTATAGGAAGGTAAATATCATGTAAAGCCTATTTGCAAGGCAATATATACAGGTTTCCCTCACTTTATACTGTACATGTGTTCCTGGAAAACGGCGCATCATTTGAATTTGCACAATGGGAACTCACATTACAATGTAACAAATAGGAATACATTCCAAGACCTCGACTGTACTGACCCCCAGACCCATTTCTACCACTTTTACAAGACAGTTTCGGTACTCACTATCAGCAGACAGTACATATGAGCACAAGGTGGTAGTGAATGTTACCATAATGGGGATGGCAACTACAGAAACACGTGTCGCAGACAACAAGTGAGGAGCACAGATCCACACAGGAGACTATGTTTTGATGCATGTCACTCCCACAATGCACCACACAAAACACCTGACTTCAGGCTTCCACTACACCGATTGCATAAGAGCGAATTTACCTTGCATATAATGAATTTTTGGTATAAAAAGGGTCATCGCATAAGAGCTAATTTGCAAGTACAGAACCCACATAAAGTGAGGGAAACCTGTAGATATGAGCACATATTGATTTCAAAACGTCATAGCAGCAGGCAGTATACAGAAAACTTTGATTACCTTAGCTATAGCCCTTGCCAGCCTTCTGAACAGCTGAATATAAGCAGATAGTGTGTGTGGCCCATAAATGGTGGATGCTGCCTCGTATCGTTGAACCTACAAAATAGGAGAGAAGATCACTTCATTTCTGGTATAGATCTTGTTGCTGCTGCTATTTTTTGTGAAAAAGAATAATCGTTCTGCATGCACATAATCTTACATGAATGATCAGAACACCCAGAAGAGTACACAGTAAAACATATTTTGAATGCCTTTTTTTCTTATAGCAATTTATATACCTGATATTCTTCATAGGTTGCAATATAATGGGTATAAATATTACACAAGCCTGCAATTATAACATTCATTCCATGTGTCCCTTGGGATTCAAATTCCTTTAAAACAAAAGAAAATTATTATAAATATAGAATTCCTTTAATAAAGATAAAACATACTATTATAAAAATCATGTATTCGAAAGTCAAATACCTAAATCTTTTTAAAAGAGCCATGGAAATAAATGACAAACTCTGAGACAATCTTAATGATTATCTTAATATGCATATATGGTGATAGTTAGGATTAAGAAAGGGTTATTAATATGTTTTTGGTCACTAAACAAAAATGTCAGTGATGTAAATGGTAGATTTACATCACTGTTGTTATAGTTGAGTTATAGTTTCTGATTTTTTTCATGTGTCACTATGCTGCAGATATTGAATCCTGTCCTCAGGGCAGAAAATGACAAATCTCCTTAGGCCAGGACATTAATTTACATAGTACAATCTAGTGTTTCCATTTGTGTATATGTGTTGTTTTAAAACCTCTGGTTGAAAAACTAATATCTTCAGAATATGAGGGGAAAAAGAACAATGCAAATTGGAGACAGATGTCAGGCTGAAGAAAAATGCATAAACTCTTGGAAGCCCGTTTCTTTCAGTTTTTAGTCAGTAACTTACACTTTTAACAGCTTCTCTCAGTCTACGCCCAGACATCGTTCTGTGAAGATGAAAATAATGTCAAACATGTAAAATAATATAAGGCGGAGAAAGTGCAATGGACTGAAATGTAGAGCAGGTTGTAATCAGTGATAGACAAGCCTCAGAAGAGCATGCAGTGTGGTGCGCCCAAGGTTCTTTCAGCCTGAAAGATTCAGCTGAATTTCCCCTGAATTATCTGAATACTGAACAAAGAAGCCTTAACTCTGCAACTGTTTGGCATTTATAAATCACTAACAGCACATAAAAGAAAAGTTATTTTGTAATATATTACCAGCCAGTTGCAATGCTTTATAGGGCCTGAATGAGGTCTAGAGTCCCTTTAATTACTCCATTGAATCAAAATACCTACTGATAGTTCAGATATGCATCCCTCTCACTCCCTATCCCTACCCTGTGTTAACCCCCTCACATTTTCTCCTGTAGTCCTGATTTTTCACATTTCCCATGGGTCTCTAACTTTCCTGCCCCCCCCCCCCAATCCAACATCTCACTGTATTGTATTATAATGTAAAAGTCAAAACAAAATGTTTGATCTTATTGAAACACCATCAAAACAGGAATGTCCAAATGATTCAGCCTGATTCTCTCCCTTCAACAATCTTCCCAAAATTAACCTGTTCCCTCTTACGATGATTTCAATGAAAGTACATTTTTTCATGGAACATAGTTCACTTTAAAAAAAAGTTTACAGGTTCTAGGAAGCTACTTTTAACCTAAGCTATAGATAGATAATTGCTTTTCTACAAAAAGGAAAGATAAAATTGGAATCCTCATCTTACCAATAGGCAGCTAGAAAGAGCACTGACATGTAAGGAAGCATTTTATAGCACTTTACATACCTCATTAACAGTTACACAGCCATGTAACCACAGTTTTTGGCACTTAAATTCCATTTCACACTGCCAACATACTTACTGCAACAGTGATAGTGGTGGTGGACGGCCCTCAAGGGATCTATCCCAATGCCTGAGTCGGTCAGGACAAGTGCCCAGAGAGCAGGAGACCTGAGTTCTAGGTCTCCATCACCAGGAGCTGGTTTGAACCTGCATCTCCCTGCTTCCCAGCCAAGTGCTCTAACCCGTAGACTACAAGTTAAGCATTATCCAGACATCTCTCCAACACTCCTCTTCAAGCTGACCCACTGCCCCTTGCATTTAATATTCATTGGATAAAATGACCAGAGAGCAGTGGGGCAGATCCTAACCCACTGGGAGCAACAGCTCACACTAGAACTTAGGTTGCTCCTTTCCAGAACAGCCTTCACTGCAGTGAGCCACACACCCTCCAAGTTGTTCATCTTCTCCTAGCTCCACACATCCACTTTCTTGCTTGCCCTTGGTGAGTATGCTAACCATTAGGTTACAGAACTAAAGCATGGGAAGGCCCTCTGTTCCCTTTAGCATCCAATGCCCACTAGTCATGGAGTTTTGCCCCGCTGCAGTTTCAAGACTTACATGTTGTATGCAGGCCAGAGCAGGCTCAGAGGGCATGTGGAGTCTTGCATGCTGAATTACAAACTGTGCATAATTGCCAAGTATATGGCAGTCATGCAGCTATGTAACAAAGTAAGCAAGTAGCTAATTAAACCGAAACAGGAGTTTTAGCATATAGCACCATGTATCGGTTTGGTGGCAATTTGCAGTCTGATCTCTCTTCTCTAGACAAAGTTGTACATGTACAAGTTGGATGTAAAAGCAGTCTGCTCTGTTATTCTGAATAAGAGTATAAAAAGTACATACGTAAACTCTCCTGGAACAGCAAGAATTGCCACGGACCCAATGGTAATGATCTGAATATCAACAATTTCAGGGTGCCAGGGATAAGGGAGCAACATCTAAAAAATGGAATGTAGGAATATATTTTTTAAGTCAATGAAATATACAACCTCGACTACTCTCCTGTTTTGGCATTTTCTATATTAATAAAGATATTGATACAAATACATTTTAGTTTAAAGAAATGTATAGTAGCTGTTATTCATGTTTTGCCATACTTATTCCTTTATATCACATGTACATTACTTTATGCAACCATCCTTGGAAGCATGATTTACTAGAAAAGACTGAAAGAGCTAGACTTATTACATCTGAGAAGACAAAACTGAGGGGAGATTTGTCCACAGTCTCCAAATACTTGAAGGACAATTACAGAGAGGATAGAGATGGATTCTTCTACGTGGTCTTAGGGGATAGGACTAGAGCAATGTATTCAAGCTGCAGCAAAAGAAATTTAGGTTGGAAATTAGGAGGAACTTTCTGATTATGAGGATAGTTAAGTATTGGAACAGGCTACCTAGAGAAGTTGAAAGTTTCCAGGCTTGGAGATTCCACACAATCAATTGGACAGAGGTTTGGCTGAGACGGTTTAGGCAGTCCTGCCTTGAGCAGACGGCTAGACTGGATGGCCTTGTGAGGTCCCGTCCAGCTCTATTTTCCTATAATTCTTACAAATTAAGAGTGGAAGAAACCTATTGTGTTATCTGCTCTGTCTACATGTGAACTCTGTTCCTTGTACTGAATTCTTAAATGATTTTTCTGTTCAATCTACAATGACTAAAGCAATAGGTTTTCATTTTCTTCTCTTGGGACATCAACATGGCCAGGAATTATTTTTTTTTAATATTTTTTTTCTGTGTAACTGCACCAAATTATTCCAAATTAACTTACCTGACACACTTAAATTCCTCTCCCTGTTTGATGTGTTTGGGAAGCTGACATATCACACTTCAATATACTAAACATTTTTACTTTTTCCCCACAGGCCAAAATTCCATGAAATAAATTATTTTAGTTTCTTTTAGCATAAATTCATGATATTAATAAAATGTTTTTAATGGTGAGCTGCCCAGAACAGAATGAAATGGCTTTGGTATAAGATAACCAATCTTGTAAAGGAACAAGTTTTCAGAATCTTATAAAAGACCAAATGTTTAGGAAATTGAAGATCAAAATCACATCACTTTAAAAAGAATAAAAAAGAAAGAAAAAATTTCAAATCTTGCTAATGAGCAAAATTTTCAAAAGCACTCGAGTCTAACTCTCACTGATGTTTAATAAGAGAGTTTTGCTTACACACGTCTAAATCAAGGGAGCTTGAACCTAGTCGGTGGGTTAGATCAAACCCATGCAGTTGAGGCATTTGGCCCATGGGGCTCCCTCTGGGTCTGAAAATTTGGCAGAAGGGGAGCAGCAGTCACACCCCTGCTACCCAATTCCTGGACCCATGGGAGCCCCAGAGGCTGGATAGCAAGACCCTTCACACTAAATTGGACGTGCAGGGTGGTGCAAGGCCTGATCCTGGCATAGGGGCTGGTCAGGGGTGGAATAAGGCACAGGCCCAGATGGGAATAGCACAGGAAACCAGGGCGCAATCCCAGTGTACAGGGCCCAGTCCCAGCACATGGGGCTAGACAGGGCTGGTATTGGCATGGCATCCAGGGGAGTGTGTAGATGAAATGGGGGCCCTAAATTGAAGTGGTGGGTTTTAAAAAGCACCACTTCAATTTAGGGCTGATTAAACCCCCATGTTGTGCACACACCCTATTGACATACCTGCCTCTCCAGCAGGGAGGGGAGGGCAAGCTGCCAGCAGGTGGAGTGGTCCCTGGGCTGCAATGGGGGGCTTGTGCTTCCCTCCACGGTAGCAGCAGCCCCCCCCACCCCCAGGCAGCACCTGCCCACAGGCACCTGGCTCGGGTGGTCCCGGGGGGCACTGCGGCCATGGAGAGAAGCATCAGGCCCCCACACAGCTCAGGCAGGCAGGCAGGCAGGCTCTGAGGAGTGGGGAAAAAAAATGATCAGGCTCGCTGCTTTTCTTGGATGAAGCCTGCCTTCCCGGGCTGCTACCAGGCTGTCTGCAGGGCTTCCTACAGAGCTGCAGAGCTGCATGGAGCCCAGTGCTTTGCTACACGGCTGGAGGGGCAGGAAAATCAACAAACCTTGGTGAGGGGGGCAGCAAACTAAAACTCCTCAAAGGAGTTTTAGTTTGCTGTGCCCCAAGTCATTTAAGGCACATTACGCCACCGAATTTCCTACAGCGGCTGGAATTAATACGCGATACATCGCCGATGTGTGCAAACACTGTCACCATTAAACGGTGCAAAAGCATTTAGCCATCTTTAAAGTGTTGCGCACACATGCCTGTTTCATGTACACACGACCCAGGTGTCTGGAGGCCAGCTGAGACCACATGAGGTCTGATCCAGGAATGAGGGTTTGAGCAGATATAGAACAGGGTCCAATCCTGGCACACAGGGCCCAATCCAGCCCACAAACTGGCTCTAGGCCACTGCTCTGGCCCACAAGGCGAAAGGTTGAACAGACTGCCCCACTTCGTAATAGGGCACAAGTCTCTGGGGCTTATGCATACCGCTGCAACAGTGGGTCCTGGTGAGGACAAGGAAGACTTGAGTCCGCAGCCATGCTTCAGACTTGGAAGCTCAGACTCATCACCAGCGCTAGTGAAGGGCTCAAGAGCAGGCAATGGGAACAAAACTGGACTGACAAACATCCACGTTTGGAACATGTCTTCAGACTCAGGTCCCTCATTTTATTCTCCATATCACATGTCCATGATTTTAACCTACCCTCCTTTATAAGATAATGGTATAGACTAGCCCTGTGTCGCTCAGGCACTTTTGAAATGCTACTTCATATTTAATCTGATGTCTACTCCTGTTGCAGCACTAAAGGTTCTTTCCTTAGCAACACTGCCTCTTTTTAGACTGAATTTTCCAGTCATTTTACCAGGGTGAGTCCAACTTTCTTGTTTTCCTGTTCTCCATAGATTTCTAAATGGAGCCATATTTAACTCTATATAGTGAAATATTCAGAACCTTGACATGTTAACCAAGACAAAAGATTTGATATTCCAATGACATTATCCTTTTAGTCCAAAATTTCCCAGAATTACTTTGAGCAATTAGAAAACTCTTGTACTATTATATTATATATTTTGGCCAGCAACCAAAGTTCTAACTGATCTTTCATGCATCACCATATTCATTCTTACATAAGGACAACCTGATCTTGAACATTTTCTGGAGTGCATACAGCACATAGATATATTTCCTTCATTGTGAATTATGCCCATCTTTTCTCCAAGTTAAGTTCCATGACAAATACGTAGGGATAAAACACACTTTTATCATCAGTAAACTTCCTTGCATCTTTTACTCTCTTTCAGAGTATTGAAAATTTGTTTAGGTTTACTTCCTATTTTCATATTTTTTAAAAGAAAAGTCTCTTTAAAATGTCATATCATAACACCATTCCTTGTCTACTTCTTTTTTACATCACTGGTTTTATTACAGTTGAAATGAAAATGAAAATCATTCATCTAGGTCTAGAGAAGTCCAGAATAAATCTGTAGCAATGCTATATTAAATACATCCTACCTCTCCTGTATTAAAAAGGATTGGCTTAGGTTTGTGGCAATCTTTCGTTTCATTGGATGGTACTCCAAGCAGCTGATCACGAACAGCATCCCAGAATGGATCTCCTTCTACAGCACCTGTAGATGAAAACACAACTTTGCTGGTTTTCCCTCGACATACATTTGTCAAATTCCTTACTTGCATTTCCCAGAAATATTTATCTATCTAGACTGAGATTTTTAAATGAGTTTAGGGGACCTGTGTAATAGGGCTACGCTAAATTTCGATGGGTGTTTCATTTCGAAGCTGCTTCGATGAGTTTCAAGGTTGAGACATCTAAATTGAAATGAAACAAAAGGCTTCAAAACAGTTTTGAAATTAAATGAGAGTACTCAAACATTTAAAAAATTTCGAAACATTTTGAATTTCAAAGCTGGGCATGCTTGCAGCTAAGCAGAAACTAAGGAGAGGGAGGGGAAAGAGCGGGGAAGGACTGCTCTGATATTGACTATGTAGCAGGCCAGTGACTGTGATCCTTCCCTGAGGTCCCTTCTAATCCCAGTGCTCTGGGGGAGGGACCGAAAAACAGCAAAAAATGCATTGTTTGAACTGAGCTTTCTCTGCCTTGAGGTTAGCTTATTGAGCTGTGTCTTCCAACAGCTCCGCATCAGAAAGGCTATCACTTCCTACTTGCATCTGTTCCTAATACCCTTTATTATTATGTTAATTCCTTTCAATTTATTCCTCCCCCAAAATCCTCTTTTTGTGTTTGTTAGTCTATTTTGCTTCTTTTCCCCAGAAAATAAATCTGTGCTTTCTCTCACAGTATGCATTCCATTCACTGTTCAGGGAAACACAGCATATATTACATATCATCATATGCACTTTATACAAGAACACCTACATACATGTATATATTTTATTTATTACATAAATATGTACATACAATTATCTACATATATTACATAAATACATATTACATTACAGAAGAACACAGATTTTCCAGCACACCAAAGACACTATGAAGTGTACTGGAAAGGCAGCTGGCAAGCCTTTGGGGAGGGACGGAAGAGGGGGTAGAGGGAGAACTGTAAGACTCCGCCCCCCCCCCCCCAAACTGGGACACAGCCTCTTTCCTACAACTAGCAGGCAGGAGGCTTCTGGTTCTACTGGAAGTAAGGAGAGGGGAGCAATGCCACTGCCTGAGTCTGCATCCCCTCCAATAGCACCAGCCATACCCCCCAACCACAATGACAACAAGCAGCACCAGCATGACAGTCTCCTCCACCCCTGTTTCACTTCCCCCAGCCTTGCACTTCATCTCAGACATCTGGAGCAGCTGGGGTGGAGACCATGTACACCTCTCCCTCACAGGGCACCGGTGCGACCAGGCAGGCTGTCAGTGGCCTCTCCATCAAGCCGAGGTGATGGATAAGTTCCACACAGCAACCAAGATCATGGGGGCCATGAACCACTTAGTGCAGGGGTGGCTGGTTGGGAAGGGCAAGCTCACCCTTGGGTTGATGGTCACTGACAATGGAGCCAATATAGTCAAGGCAGTCCATGATGCCAACTTTGTTGGCATCAAATGTGTGGCACACAAATTCCACCTCATAGTCAAGGATGCCTTGGAGAGGGACAGGGCTGCCAGTGATAGTGCCAGCACCACCAGCAAGCTCATTTCCAAATGCAGGAAGGTGGCAAGCTATTTCCACCAAAGCATAAAGGGGGGCAAGATGCTGCAGGACAAACAGGCAGAGCTGAACATCCCGCAGCATAAAATCATGCAGGATGTGGAGACTCAATGGAACTCCACATACCTGATGCTCAAGAGGCTGGTGGAGCAACAGAAGGCCATCTGGATGGCCTTGGTAAGAGAAACTGGGATCAGTGGCCCTCTTAACAGAGCTGAGTGGGATACCATCTCCCAAATCTTGCTGGTCCTCAAGCCCTTCCTTGAGGCCACCAAGATCCTCAGCATTGGCAATGCCTTCCTTAGCCAGGTGATCCCTGTAGTGAGAAAACTTCAGAACCAAATGGAGAACTTCCAGGGGATCAATGTTCCTGGCTAGGGCAAGCCACTGTTACCACACATGCAGGCACTGGTCAGGTGGCTGAAGGAAGGCATCAGGAAATGGCTTGATCCCTTGCAGTCCAGTATGGTCCATGTGCTGGCCACCATGTGTGACCCAAGGGTGGAGGGGAGTGTATGCAGCAGCAAAACCCTGGATCACTGGATGGAGGTGCTGGTGAAGTGAGTCAGGGAGGCAGAAGGGCACAGACAGTGGGACATGGAAAAGGGGGATTCACTGTCCCGTGCCAGCACACTATCCACCAGCCAGTCTCCTCTTCCACCACAGGTGCTGCCAATATGGGCCAAGAGCATGGCTTTCATGGGGTCCAGAGGCACGAGCCCCACCATCAGGCAGGTAGTACTCAGGCTTTGGTGGCTGTGTATCTTGCTGAGGACAAGAAGCTACTGCTGTGCACCCCCTTGGCCTATTGGGCAAGCCACAGCCAGATGTGGCCTGATCTAACCACGGTTGCTCAGAAACACCTATCCTGTCCACTGACCAGTGTCCCAAGCAAGAGGGTGTTCAGCATTGTTGGTGATGTAGTGACACCCCACCGCACCTCCTTGGATCCTGATTTGGTGGAGCAGCTGGTGCTCCTGAAGGTGAACCTCCCAATCCTGGGGTTCCCTAAGCTCCATGCGCAGGTGGAGTGAGTGCCACCCTCCTAACCTCATCACTTTGTCCACACTTCCTTCTTTTTAACATTGGGTTTCACAACCATTTAGTGCCTCACTCTCAGAGCAGGAGGGGGCACTCAGTGTATCACCAGCCAGCAGGGGAAGAACATGTCCCTACTGAGCTCCCATGCCAGGATGAACTTGGAGGTATGGGCAGGGGTTAAGGGGACAGAGGAGGCCCCAGGTCCTGGACATGGCCATTAAAACTGCACCCTTCCAGGGTTGGCAGTCACTGATGCTACAGCAGCCCCCAAGAAATGCCAGGACCCAGGACCTCCCTGGTGAAAGGCAGGTAGGAGGCACCTTATAACCTCCAGCCATCACATGCACACACTGTCCTGACAGGGGAAAGCCCATACCCATCATATCTTTGACAGATGTGAGGCTTGCTGGTTGCAGTGGAGTTGTGAGGCTCCAGGTGAGCTCAGCTTAGCTGCCTGGGAATTCCAGATTTCAGGTTGAAAAACCCTTTGTCAGGCTGAGGAAGCACCTGCAGTTGGTGTCTGTGCTATTTCTGGATGGAAGGAATAGTAAAGAACCCAGAGGCTGGCATGCAATGCAGGCAAGAAAGCCAGTCAGTGAAAATGGAAATGGAGGCATCAGTGGGTGAGGGATAGGCTGGGGGGGAGGGGAAGGTAAAAGTGGATGTAGTAGGTAAAAGTGGAGAGGTTACCTGGGGAGTCAGATGTTCAGTGGGTTGTAGTGTGTCAAAATTCCAATGTCTACATTGAATCCATGAGTTTCTGTATCCAGGAGGTTAATGAAGTGAAGTTCATGGGCTCATCTGTGAAAATTGGTTTGTAAATTCCCTCTGAGGATCAGGCCTGAGAGATTGGAGACAGGTGGTTGGATGTTCTTGTCTTTGATAGATTTACAGTGTGAGCTCATTCTGGTGCTCACTTGTTGCTTAGTGTCTCCTATGTATTTTCCATCACGGCATTTGGTGCCATGATGCAAATATGTATTATGACGATATCTCCATACTGGAGATATTGTTGGCAGGTTTTGCACATCTTGTCATGGCATGGTCTGGATCCAGTCAGTGTATTTTGGGGTGTAGGAAATTGGCTTCTGGTGATGAGGTTAGGGAGGTTCAGTGCTTCTTTGACCACCTTTCACAGTCAAGCCTGTGAACTACACTTTATCAACCTCCTAGGTACAGAAACTCATGGACTCAATATAGACATTGGAATTATGACACACTACAACCCACTGGACTTCTGACTCCCCAGGTACCCCTTCACCTTTACCTGCTACATTCCCTTTCCCCCCTACCCCAGCCTGTATCTCACCCCCTGACATCTCCATTTCCATTTTCACTGACTGGCTTTCTTTTTTTTAGTCCACTAGGGCCGTGACTGAGCTCGAGGGCAGCCCCCCTATCTATTATCTTTTCCAACAAGATATGGTGGCAGGCAAGAAGAGAAGGTGCTCACAGGGTAGAGCTGGCACGGTCACAGGGCCCTAGGGGTATCATGGCCATCTCTAGGGACCCTACTCCATGACAAAGTACAGTTTCTCAGAAACCCCTGTACCTATACCTCCTTGAAACCTGGCAGTCTTCATGGCCTCAGCAGGTGCTACCATGCCTGCTGTTTTCACCCCACTCTACTTTAACACACACACGTGACATGAGTTTTGCTTGTCAGCACCTTGGGGTACAGTTTCCCAGAAACTCTTACAGCTATCTCCTAGAAACTTGGCAGGATTTTTGGCCTCAGCAGGGGCTATCCCTGCTATTTTCATTCAAATCAGGAAAGAAATGACAAAGTTATAGGCATTTTCATGGTTCCCCATTATAGCCTATGGGTGAAACGTTAAAATACCTCAAAACAGCAAAACAGTTTTGATGAAACAAAACGGAACAGTGGTTCAAAACAGTGACACAAAACACTGTCCCTTCAAAACAGCGAAACAGAAGTCAAAATGAAATGGTACTCTTTTGCATAGCCCTACTGCATAAATCATTTTCAAATAGTCATTTAACTTTTTAGGTTCCTTTATAGATCCTAGTCCTAACTTATCAGTTAGATAATGTGACTGTCACCATAACATCTATGTAATGAACATGACTTATAGGGGTGTGCAAAATGGACTGTATTCAATTCAGATTTGGCCCAAATCAGGGGACAGTGATTTGACTCATTGATTTGGACCACTGTCCCGATTCAATTCGGCTGGATCTGAATATGAAGATTAAATGCTGATTCAGAGAATCTGAAGATTAAATGCTGATTTGGAGAATCAGTGATCTGGCTATAGACACAACTTTAAATGTTTTTTCTACATACCTTGAGGTACTAGGCATGGCTTGTGAACACTGAGATGGTGGCTTTGAGTGTCCCACAGGAGTGCAGGGGGCCCCCCAAACGCTCTGCAGCAGACCTAGAAGTGGACCAGAAGTGCTTCTGGTCCACTTCCAGGTCTGCCGCCAAGCACGTTGGTGACTTCCCTGCACTCCCATGGGATGCTCCATCCGCTCCACCATCTCAGCATTCATGAGCTGCCTGGTACCTTGAAGTATATAGAAAAAACATTTAAAGCTGTATCATGAGTGACTACATGGAGCTGGGAACCAGGTTCAGGAGCACAGATGGTCTTCTCATCCATTCTACCAGTCAGAGGTCGAGGACAGCACCACAGCAACTGTGCTAGAGAAGTCAACTCACAGCTTCAGAGCTGGTGTCACCGCATAGGATTTGGGTTCCTTGATCATGACCTGTACTTCCAGGATACAGCCTTGTTCAGGTGAGATGGACTACATCTCTCTCCAAGAGGTAAAAGTCTCTTCTCTTACAGGTTGGCTGATCTCCTTTGCAGGGCTTTAAACTAGGTTCATTGGGGGACAGGGATGATGATGACAGGGAGAGGCCAGGTATGACAAACCACAAGCCATGCACTGGAGCAGTCCAGGTAAGTAACAAGGGCCCCGCTAGGCAACAGCATGGGAGATTAGCAAGGGCACCTATAGGGGGGCTTAGATGCCTCTATACCAATTGTAGGAGCATGGGGAACAAACAGGAGCAACTTGCACTTCTGCTTGCAAATAAAGAATTTAACCTAGTTAGGCTAACAGAAACCTGGTGAGATCCTACCCATGACTGGACAGTGGGTAGGTCTTGCTTGACCAATCAGTGGGTAGGTCTTGCTTGACCAATCTCATTTCCTTTTACAACCAGGTGACCCATCACCTGGACAAGGGGGAAGAGATTGGTGTCATATACCTTGACTTTAAAAAAGCCTTCGATCTGGTATCCCATGATCACCTCTTGGCAAAACCGGCTAACTGCGGCCTCGACCTCACCACAGTCGACTGGCTGGGGAATTGGCTCCATGGTTGGACCCAGAGGGTGGTGGTTGATGGAAACCAATTGTCTTGGGGTGCAGTGACCAGTGGGGTCCTTCAAGGCTCTGTCCTAGGGCCCATACTGTTTAACATCTTCATCAGTGATGTAGACATTGGTGTCAGAAGTGGACTGGCTAAGTTTGCTGATGACACCAAACTCTGGGGTAAAGCATCCACACCTGAGGACAGGATGATCCAGGAAGATCTTGACAGGCCCATGAAATGGGTGGATGAGAACCTGATGGTGCTCAACACCGAAAAATGCAAGGTTGTCCACCTTGGGAAGAAAAACCTGCAGCATGCTTATAGGCTCAGCAGTGCTACGCTGGTTAGCACTACAGATGAAAGGGACTGGGGGGTCATGATTGACCACAAGATGAACATGAGCCTTCAATGCGATGCTGCAGCTAGTAAAGCAAGCAAAACGCTGGCTTGCATCCATAGATGCTTCTCAAGCAAATTCTGGGACATCATTCTCCCATTGTACTCAGCCTTGGTGAGGCAGCAGCTGGAGTACTGTGTCCAGTTTTGGGCTCCACAATTAAAAGGATGTGGAGAAGCTTGAGAGAGTATAGAGGAGAGCCTTGCACATGATCAGAGGTCAAGAAAACAGACCTTATGATGACAGGCTGAGAGCCATGAGACTCTTGAGCCTGGAAAAGCGTAGGCTCAAGGGTGATCTGGTGGCCACCAAAAGTTTATCAGGGGTGCTCATCAGAATCCGGGGGAATGTCTGTTCACCAGAGTGCCCCAAGGGAGGACAAGATTGAATGGTCACAAATTCCACTGTGACTGGTTCAGGCTGGACATAAGGAAGAACTTCTTTACTGTCCGAGCCCCCAAGGTTTGGAATAGACTACCACCAGAGGCATTCCAAGCATCCACTTTGAACGCCTTCAAGACACATTTGGATGCTTATCTTGCTGGGAACCTATGATCCCTGCTGACTTCCTGCCCCTTGATGATCCTCCAGGGTCCCTTCCAGCCTGAAGGTCTACGAAATCTATGAAATCTATGAAGGACAACTGGTAACAGATAGGATGGCTAAAGCAGAGATTCTAAATGAATTCTTTGCATCAGTGTTCCTGGACACGAATATGAATACGCATCCCATTAGGACTTTAGACAAGCCCAGGATAGATACCAACCCACCAATGGTTCATGCAGACCTAGTAAGGGGGCATCTGGAGGGGCTAAATGTATTTAAGTCAACAGGCCCTGATGATCTTCACCCTAGGGTATTTAGGGAATTAGCTGGAGTCATAGCAGACCCGCTGGCACAACTGTTTGAGCACTTGTGGCACTCAGGACAAGTCCCAGAGGATTGGAAAAGTGCCAATGTGGCCCTATTTTCAAGAAGGGGAGGAAGGAGGAACCAGGTAACTATAGGCCGGTTAGCCTCCCCTCTATTTTTGGCAAGACCTTTGAGAAAATAGTAAAAGATCACATTTGCGGGGGACCAGCGGGTAAAGTGATGGTAAGAGGCAATTAGCATGGGTTCATAGCAGACAGATCCTGCCTGACCTACCTAGTTTCATTTTATGACCAGGTCACAAAATGCTTGGATGAGGGAACAGAGGTAGATGTTGTTTACCTAGACTTTAAAAAGGCCTTTGACATAGTGTCACCCAATTCTTATAAATAAACTAAAAAACTGCAATGTAGATTATTACACAGTCCAGTGGGTGGAAAATTGGCTTATGGGATGCACCCAGAGAGTGGTGGTAGATGGGTCGGTTTCTACCTGGAGAAATGTAGGCAGCAGAGTCCCCTAAGGCTCTGTCCCAGGACTAGTACTATTCAATATTTGTATTAGTGACTTGGATGAGGGAGTAGTAAGCACCCTGTCCAAGTTTGCTGATGACACAAAACTATGGGGGGAAGGAAGAATCATCAGCACTCCTATAGTCTGGGAGGGACCTTTCTAAGCAGCACAACTGCAGACAGGGACCTCGGAGTCATAATCAACTACAAAATGAACATGAGTCACCAGTGTGATGAGGTAATAAGTAAAGCTAACTGCACTCTTTCTTGCATAAGTAGGTGCATCACAAACAGGTCCAGGGAAGTGATACTTCCACTCTATGTGGCATTGGTCAGGCCGCAGCTGGAGTTCTGCATCCAGTTTTGGTCACTGCACTTCAGGAGGGATGTGGATAACCTGGAAAGGGTTCAGAGGAGGGCCACCTGTCTGGTTAAAGGCCTACAGAAAAAACCCTATGTGGACCAGTTGGGAGACGTGAACCTCTTTAGCCTCCACAAGAGGAGGCTGAGAGGTGATCTTGTGGCCGTCTAAAAACTCATCGGGGGGGCAGGGGGAGGGTGGGGGGGATACGATGTTTACCAGGGTGACAGTCAGGGTAACTAGAAACAATGGGCACAAGTTAAAAGAGAGCAAATTCAGGCTGGACATCAGGAAAAAGTTCTTTACAGTGAGGGTTGCCAAAATATGGAACAGGCTTCCAAGGGAGGTGGTGTTGTCCCCTTCCTTGGAAACGTTCAAAAGAAGATTGGAAAAACACCTGGCTGGGGTCATCTGACCCCAGCGTTCTTTCCTGCCCAGGGCAGGGGGTCGGACTCAATGATCTAATAGGTCCCTTCCAACCCTAATAACTATGAAACTATGTCCGAATCATCAAATCTCTCCACATCAATTCAAAGGATTACGATTCGATTCGGAGAGATTAAAGGGTCTCCTGATTTGATTCGGATTCAGAGATTCGGCCGCCAATCAGGCCAAATCTCTGCCAAATCGAATCAGCTAATGAAGCTTTGCACAGTCCTAATGACTTATATAAAGGACCACCCAGACTTCTAGTTAAATCTCCCATCCTGTTCCTGCTTTAAAAGAGCTGTCTCACTCTCTTCTCTCCGGCTTCTTGGTGTGTACAATAATGGTTTGCTGAAATTTAAATATTTTAAATAGGATCACCAGATCACAACCCTTTTATATATGTTGGGAGATTATAGTTAAACTAATAGTACTCATTTGGAAAATGAGGCTACTAATTGGCCAAGTCCACTAGCTGAATTATAAAAGGACATTGTTAGTCTAAGTAATCGAATCACTTAAAAGTCCACTGTTACCATGTGACCTGATCAGAACAATGGGAATTCATAGTCCTTTTTGTGGATCTAGGAACTAGTAGCAAAAGGAAGCAAATTAAAATAAATAAATAAATAAAAGTGCTAATCGTAATTGTGTAGAGAAACAATTAGGAAGAGTTTGTAAATATAATATCCACTGCAAGCAGACAATAATTATAAATAGATCAATGTCAGAATGGTCAGAGGTATCAAGTCAGGTTCCACAGGGTATGCGTCCTGTGTTGTTTATCTTCTTTACTGGTGATGTAGATTGCTAATAAAAGGAACAGAGGGCTTCACAAGTTTGAAATTGATACAAAATGAGGACCGACTGCAAACATTTTGGAGGATAGAAATAGAATTCAAAAGGAACTTGATAGACTAGAGACCAGGGCATTAGACATCAGAAGAAAATTAAGTGAAGAGAAAGTAAAAATGTCAGGTGTTACACCTAGGCAATGAGAGCCAAGTGCACAAATACAAAAGAAGAGATGACTGCCTAGGCAGGAAAACTACTGAGAAGCACTGAGTTTTAGAGCAGCGGATTCAACATGAGCCGGCTCCATGATGCAGTTGTTCAAAATTGCACGTGCTTTTTCAAGTGTATTAACAAGAATATTGTATGTTAAGCAAGACGGGTGATAGTGCCACTCTACTTAGTGCTAGTTAGGCCTCAGCAGAAGTATTGTGGGCAGTTCTGGGTTCTGCAGTTTAAGGATACAGAGAAACTAGAAAGGATCCACAGATGAATGACAAAGATGATCATAGAAATTTAGGGTTGGAAGGGACCTCATGAGGTCATCTAGTCCAGCCCCCAGCACAAAGTAGGATCATCCCCGACTAGATCATCCCAGCCAAAGCTTTGTATAGCCAGGTTTTGAAAACCTCCAAGGATGGAGCTTCCTCCACCTCTCTGGGTAACCTGGCTACAGTGTATAGAAAAAAAAATTAGCCCAGCCACGGCCATAAACTGAGACTTAAGATCACTTGCCCACACCCAGACTTAAATTGCCAGCCTTTTTGTTCCCAGCTCACAACTCAAGCCCTTCAGCCACAGAAGAGGCCTAACATCCATAAAGGGATAAAATTCAGTGCATCTTAGGAAAGGTGAGAAAACTTGGTATGCTGGGGAAAAAGAGAGTAGGAGACCCATGATAGCAGCTTTCATATATGTGAAAAAATTCTATGAAGAAGGGGAAAAATAAAGTGTTCTCTCTTGCTGTAGAGAAAGGCACAAAGCACAGTTTTTACACTGAAGGAAAGCACATTCTGATTAAATCTCAGAAGAAAGTTACTTCCTGTCAGAACAGAACATGCTGCCTATTACAGGCTTTCACGAAGAGACTGGTAAGGCATTTGTGTGGGGTGGCATAGGAACAGCATGTCCTGCATTCATGCAGAGGCCTGAACTAGATGACCCTTGGGGCGCTAGTACACATAATGGGGGTTTAGTCCTCAGGGTTTTATTTTATGCCTCCTAAACTGAAAAGCTGGGGCACAAAATAAAACACTGAGGACTACATTGTTTCAATTTTTCCATCCCATTACAGTGAGGGGCCTGATCCTTTTTTTTTTTTTTTGGTCAGAGCTGAAGCCTGCCTGCAGCTGGGAAGCAAGCTGCTGGCAGGCTGAGCAGTCCCCGAGCTGCAGGGGACCCTGGTCCTTCCCCCCGTGGGGCTGCCTGAGTGGCTGCTAGTGGGCTGGGTGCTGCCTCATCTCAGACTCAGCACCCAGCCAAATCCAACTCTTCCTTGACCCTGAGCTGGAGCAGTACCCAGCCTGCTAGCAGCCCACGTGGGTTGCCCCTGGGGACACCACCACTGCAGAAGGAAGGATTGGAGCCCCCTGCAACTCAGGGGCAACTCAGCCCCCCACCCCCCCACCCCCAAGCTGCAGGAGAGGTGAGCGGCTGCCTCTACATCCAAAAAAAAAAAAAGATCAGGCTCCTCACTGTTTCTGCAGCCTCTTGCAGCCATCAGGATATCTGGAGCTGCCCAGAAACAGGTTGTCTTGCCCCTGGGGCAGTGTGGAAAGGTGACAGAAGGGTGGCTGGGTTTGCTGGTGGCTGGAGAAGGTGGCAGGAACAATGCATGGGGTGCGAGGCCACCCAGGCAGGCTGCTAGCTCATCGGGTCCTGCCACAGCTCGGGGGCACCCGATCCAACATTTCCCTGAACCCACCCAAGCTTCCAGTGCCTCATGCAACATCCCCACTGCCTTCTCCAGCCACCAGCACACCCAGTTTGCCCCAGGAGCAGCATGGGAAGGTGGCAGGAAGGTGGCTGGGTGTGCTGGCAGGGACAGTGCACGGGGTGCTAGAAGTCCAGGCTGGCTCAGGGAAGTGTTGGATCAGGTGCCTCCAAGCTGGGGCAGCACCTGGCCAGCAAGGAGCCCACCCAGGCTACCAGTGACCCATGCACCACCCCCGCCACCTTCTCCAGCCACCAGCAAACCCAGCCACCCTCCTGCCGCCTTCCCATGCTGCCCCAGGGGCCTATGCATCCTGCCAGCCTCAGAAACCTGCTGAAGGCAGAAGCACTGAGAGGCCTGATACTTTTTATATTTGACGGAGCCTACCCACCTATCCTGTGGCCAGGGGGGTGAGCTGCCTGCTGCAACATTGCAAACTAAACTACATTGGGATGTAGTTTAGTTTGCAATGATACAAACTCACTTAAAACTTCAAAAACTCTTGCCATGTATAGTGTGATAACATTAAGCCACACAAAGTGATACCTTCATCACATGTACATGGCAATGGCATCATGTGTACAAATGCCCTTGATGCACCTTCCAATCATATGACTCTTTGAGACTAAATAAAAAATGGAACTAACAAGATAAATCTCCTTCAATAATTCTCTTGTGTATTGTTTCTCTATCCCCATGCTTTGTAAGCTATTCAGTGCTTTCAAGATTGTAAGCTATTCAAGTCAGAGACCACATTTTTCTGTCTTTGCACAGTGCCATGTAAACAAAAATGATCAGCTGAAAAAGGTCTGTAGACTTTTTTCATTGCTTACCTTGTGTGAAATTGAAAGCTCCTACTCCATCAATAGTACCTGCAGCAAAGCTGTAGCCCAAGGCCGGTTTACATGTTTTAGCCTTAATAAAAGTATTATTAAAATTAGGTTATGTACTTTATCACCTCCCAGTCTAACAATATAACAATTTTTCATTGAGAATTACTATGAGAGTTCCTTAATTTTACCCAAGAAAGGTCATAGTACTTACTGTGTGTGTGGCATTGAACTGGACGGTGACATCACTCATGTTTACCCACTGGTGAGCTGAACTTAGATTTCCTGTTATCTCTTGGGAAGCTGTTGCATACAGTTCCTAAAACATATACTGTATTTATTAAAATTAGATACAACCTTCTGCAAAGAATCCATTTATTGAAATATAGCAAATGGCATTTAAAAATAAATGCAAGGCAGACAAATTATTTTGGTGAAGACTCAGCTCCCTCCAGGGCAGCTAAAGGACTGATGGGTTCTAGGTGGAAGTAATGATGCACCTAAATCTAGGCCATGTCCTAGACTGCTGAGATGTAGTTCATAATCTGCTGAATCCTTGCTGCACTGTCAAATATCACTTAGGGCATAAGAACAAGGTTCCAGACCCAAGTATCATCTTATGCCACTCTCTGTATGTCCCCTTTCTCTCTTTCAGAAGGATGGTTTTAGTCAGTGTCCTTTGTGCATTTCTTCCATTTCACAACTAAAATGTACATTTTATTCTACAATTGGGAAAGACGAGCTGGACCAACTATACAGTTGTTTCAGTAAAAGATATCACAGAAAAACCCTTTCATCTCATACATTTCCTGAACTA
The DNA here is from genome assembly GCF_000455745.1 of Alligator sinensis. Taxonomy (NCBI): domain Eukaryota; kingdom Metazoa; phylum Chordata; order Crocodylia; family Alligatoridae; genus Alligator; species Alligator sinensis. Next base: position 2,576,691 of record NW_005842055.1, read on the forward strand.
CTACAGCTACAAGAACATTCTAGCTCTAAAATTTTATCCTATTGAAATGGCAGCTGATATTTTTGTCCTTCTGCTCTTTTATAATCTGTGTTGACAGTGTTCCTAATAGCACCATTAGTGAGTTAATGAATCTATCCTTTTCTATAATTATAAGCAGTACTCAATGGTTACATGCCTAAACTCACTTTACTCATCCATGTTGGCTAACCAAGTAGGGTTCTGTACAATACCCTATCTGAAAATAAATTATCTAGGCCGAGTACAGACGTTATACTTATACTGGTATAAGTGATTGGAAACTGGTCTCCCACCTAACTGAACAGAAGTTCAGCATATATAGACTGGTTTAAAAATGGCAGGACCCAATCTCAGATAAGCCTGGATGGATTTGCTCCAAAATAATATCAGACTTAGTGATTTATGTCAGACTGGTCTATTGAACTTCTGTACTAGATCCCTTAGTGACTCAAGTTAGGTTGCAGTCCTTCAGCATCCCAGGCTGCTTTGCAGGCCCATGCTAACCCCCACCCTTCACAGGGTGGCATGCTAGCCCCAGCCTGTGCTCTTCTGCTCTAGCTTTCACAGAAACAGCTGCAGGCACAAGGTGGGGCTGCACTGGCTGTCAGCAGTGGCCAGGTAGCAGGGCGGGGGTAGCCCCAGCCCAAGCCAGCATAGCTGGGGGTGGGCTTGCACAGTGGGGTCCTCTGCTCCCCTCTCTACTGCCAGGCCTGATTGACAGCCAGTGTGGCCCCCAGCACCACCTCCTGCATGTAGCTGTCAACTGGGCTGGGCAGCAGAGGCCCTGACATGCAGTGCCCCCCTCCTCCCCAGATGGGCTGGCTCAGGTCTGGAGGAGCCAGGGCTCAGTCCCTATGGCGGGGACCTACTCTCCCTCCCCCACTCCACTGCTGACAGCTTGCTGCTGGTGGGGGTAGGGGGGATGAGGGGAGGCTGGGGAGAGGGACCACTCTGGCCAATTGGGGGTGGCCAGCTGCTCAGCTGGGCTCAGCATTCCCTGGCAGCTTGCTGACAGGCATGCAGGAGTACCCCCATCCTGCTGACCTTGGCCAGTACAGGCAGTCTGCATGCCTCACCCACCAAAGGGTAAACATCTGTTCTGTTTGCTTTTGGCCTAACCTGGGGCTCTTAAACTACAGCATGAAACTCAGATTGCTTCTGCCTCAGGCCTGGATTCTCTGCTACTTCCATGGCCTATAATTACAAATAAGTTACCCTGAGGCATAACCTTGCTGCTTTTTCCTAGTTACAGGAATTGCCTCATTTTCCATTCATGAGCATATAACTATAGCACCTACGGCTGTTGCTTAAACAGAGGAATAATATTGTGAAAGAATTGAATATATTTATATATAGATTTAATGCCATTTAGCATCTGGAACAAGGGACAGAACCAATGAGCACTACATGTCCGGCTGCTTTTCTGGAAATCAGAAGCAGACTAAGGGCCTAATTACATGTTAATTTTACGCAGCTCCTAAAGCTTTTAACCTGGGGATTGTCTGCACATTAATATCTTTAAGTGGCAGCTCAGAGTTATGCTAGTCCAGGACAGGAGCTGCATAACCCAGCTCCTGTTCTACATAACCCAGGTACTCCACACAGATGTGCTGCTGAAGTTGAAGGTGTCACCACAAGCTAGCACCAAACTGATTGGCATTTGTGTGGTTCACAGTATAACATATAAGAATGCCGTACATTTTCAGTAACCTCTAAACTCCAAAATAGTCATCATCTTTGTTGTTCAAAAGCAAATCAGGCCTAGAACTTCATATGGGTTTTAGTGAAAAATTATACACAATGAAGATGTTGGACACTGAATTAATTGTTTATATATCTAAAATCTTGTGAATTTAGTTTCTAAATTTAATAGCAAAAAGAAAGTCTCAAGTTAAGCAAAAAGAGATGTCTCTATCAGTCTGTAGTCAAGGCACCATTTCTGTCCTTTTAACACCACTCTGGATTACTGTCTTCCTTGTACTTAATTGCAAATACCTTGCCCAAATGGATAGCCTCTTCACTAGATATATAATTCTAATTTGTTCATTAGCTATTCACAACCAAAAGATAGCACTGTGTTTACTCAGTTCCAAGACAAGGTTTTTCCCCCATTCATCACAGGGAAAACAAAATCTTGTCTTAGAATCGAGTATCGAACCACGCCAGCTGGGAATTGGAAGCTGGGAGGAGCAGCTGTGCAGGGAGCCCCGCTGGGCCACAGCATAAGTAGTGTGCAGATTCCTGCTTCCAGAAATTTCTCCCTGCCCAGCTCTCCTCCCTTATCTCCCTTGCTGGCACAGAGCTGGACAGGAAAGGGGAAATCAGAGTGCTGCTGCTGAGGTCTCCAGCCAGCCAGGCTCCCTGCACAGAGGCTCCCCCAGAGCTCCCAGACAGAGTGGTCATGATGCTCAGATGTCACAGGCACAGAAAAGCTCCAAACTGGGCCTGCCCTGTGCTGAAGGGAACAGCTGTAGCCGTGGACAAATTCCTCCTTCCAGCCTGCTCCCAGCCTGAGCGGAGATGGGGGAGGGGAGCCAGGCAGGAAAGGAAGAACTTGTAGCCCTGGGCCTCCCCCCCACCCCTGTGTCCAGATCAGCTCAGAAAACAGTACAAGGGGGAGAAGGCAGGCAGGGGTAGATAGGAAGCAAGTGATGGGGGCAGGCAATGGGGAGGGGTGAGTGGATGGGGGCAAGCACCAGGGGGCAAGGGTCCCCATGTCACTCACCTCTCTGCCACCTGTCACCCCACCCTTGCTTTCCCCAGGATCTCCCCCATTGTCCCGACTCCTACTTTCCCCCCTGACTCTTCCTTCCTCTGCGTTCCCCCTGCAGCTGCTTTCCTGCTGCAGCGGGGGTAGAGAGAGGATGAGAAATTTAAGACAGCTGTCCAATAATTAGATTCTAGACATAGAAAATTATAACAAATGTATAATGTTATATGTTTAGAATCGAGTTATTGGGTGCAGGGGGTCATCTTGGATTTGCGTAAATATGGTATTTTCTTCTTTTTGATGCACTTTTTAATCTTTCAGCAATTAGTAATTTTCTAAAGTACATATATAGAAATAGTATGCATGACGTATTAGAAGTTACACAGATTTGGTAGCATTGTACATAGTACAATTTGCTATGTCATGGGTATACAGAAACTGAACAGGAATACCACCCATAATATTAACATGTTGAAGATTATTTCTCTCTAAATGAATCTCATGCAGGTCCCATTGGACTAGAACAGTATCTTCTGACCTATAAATCACTGTCATTTTAGAGCACTTTTATTGTAAACACTGCAAATAGCAATTAAAAAGAAAACTGCTATAATCAACCCTGCTCTTGTTGCTAATTTATTGGATCTGCTCCAGTTCCTACAAGCTGCTGCCCCTGAATTGCTGAGAGAAATAGTATTACATTTGCTCCTTTGCTGCCTTTGACAAAATACAGAGCCAGTGAAGGGCTACTCCTACACTCTAGTGGGTTTTAGAAGTTAGAAAGGCTTTTACAAAATAACCACTTAATTGTCACAGCTTTTCTGTGATGTGGGTGTCCTCCACGTTTTACAGACTTTTATAAAATCAAAAGCCAAAATTTTCAAACTTTGGGGCCTAATATTAGGCTACTAAATGAAAAATAGCTCAAAAGTTTTATCTATCCTTTTCCTAACTACATAAAGGTGGATTTAGATGCATAGTTATGTATACTATCTTGACTTGGTATAGATATACTATCTTGACTTGAATGTTTTGAGAATGTCTAACAAAGATGATTTTCAGTAATTCACTAAAAAAATCTTGATTTTGCAATTACTGCATTTGAATACAAATTAGAAAAAAAGGTCTAACCTAACTCACCTTTGCTTTCAAATAGATATTTTGCCCTATAATTTTTGTACTGTCGAACATATCAGTGCCAGGACCCACAGCCATGCACATTTTGGCCTGTTAAGAAAAAAAATTAAGTGCAAATAATTAAGTGCAAATTAAAAACATTAATACATAAGACATCCTAGTAGCAGTATGAGGTGTTTATTTTGGAGAAAATGAAAGTACAAATCAGCTTCATTATTATTATGAAGAAATATTTACTTTCAATAAACAACCTATAATCCAGGCAGCAAAAACCTTACCACTGATGTGCTATGCTAAGGCACATATTTTCAGTAGCATTCTAGTGCTAAATGTCATGGAAATTCTGCAGCAAATGCACTAAGTTCCAAAATGGAAGATTTTGAATTCAGTACAATTTTTTCTACATCATTAACTATGAGGTGATATTGAATTCATTTTATGCTGGGCTAAAGTTTTCTGTGGAGTTTGTACAGACCATGCAATGACTTATTAAAGGTTTCAGTTTACATCTGTTTACCATCCAATGCCTTTGACACAATATGTAGTCTCTCTCACAGTGGAAAAATATGCTACGGGAGGAAGTGGCTGCCCTAACAAGACTTCTTAACCCATGGGCTCTAGGTATGAGTAACAAGTCCAGGACAAAGTGCTGCCTTACATCTAATTTCTTCAGGGGAAACTAAGATCTGGGCCTGTATTTGCAAGTCTTTAGTTATACATAACCTTTAAGAAAATATATTTAGATAAAATATCATATACTTACCCCACCTACAGGGCAATAACTTTGGGGGTTATCACAAGTCTCTCCTGTGTTTATGCAGTGTGGGCCTTTGGTATTAGGTGACACATCTCCCAGGTTAGATGATGCAAAGGCTGCTACAAAGGAACCCTGATGAAAATGCAAACACAGGTGTTTGTGTCTCAACCTTTTGCAGTGATTGGCATCAATGTACAGATATGACATATCAGATATTTTAATAAAATCCTGGTGATGTAACAGAAGGATGTGAAATAAATACCCATGTAATAAAATATATTTGTTTGCAATTTCTCAGGTGGTCTAATAGAAGGTATCATTTTGGAACCAAGAGTTCTAGATTTTGTATGTAATATCCTGCTGTTGATATTTCCCACAGGACCACAGGCATACAACTGGTAGCAACAGAACAGAGAAATTCTCTGAAGTGACTAATGACAATGGTTGCCAGGTTTTGAGGTGCCACATGAAAGGGATGGTCAGAATAGACTCGGCACCAGCTTTCAAATCAAGCTTCTCCAAAACTGTTAATGCTCAATAATGTGACTAATCACTCTTGAAAATGTAGTCAGAGGTTTTTGCTATAGGGATTCTTTAATTATAACATTTTAACTAAACTTTAACATCAGTGCTTTGGATGTACATAGTAATCCTTGGCCTGAGGATCTCAGAGCCTTTTTAATCTTTCACGTCTCACAACAATTTAGCTGTAGTTGAGAACTGTTATTGTCCCTCAACTGCTGTTCCCGTTCTATAAGGAAGTTAAGGATTTGACCCAGCATCATGCAGTAAATTAAGTTACACCTATGGGCAAATTAACCATCTCTGGCAATGGCACCTTCAAACACACTCTGATGCTCAACGTAGATGTCTCCTAGACTGAAAGCAGCATAGCCTGCTTTTGTAGCATGCTAACTAGCGGTGCTGAGTGACTTCCAATTAGCCTGCCCCTATCCACCTAAATAGATGCGACTACACTGCTTCCACTTGAAAAGGAACCTACCAAAAGCTGCATGGCACACTCATGAACACTGACATGAAGAGTAAGTTTACTGTGTAGACATGGCTTTGTGGCAGATACAGGAATAAAAACCAGGATTCTCGACTTTCAGTTGCAGTCAAACCCAACTCCTTTTTTCTATGTTCTAATAAAGAAATTTTGTCCTGAAATTTAAGTAGCAGACTATTGCTTCAGTGATATTCCCTGAATCATATTAAATGTTCTAGCCAGTGCTCCTATTTTCTCTCTTTTTACCCTCTCTTATTCCCTGTTTCAAATACCCAATCATAGATATTAAATACTAGCAAACATTACTTCTCCTTTTGAATAATTTTCCCACTCTGCCTATTTTTCACTTCGGATTCTATTGGCTGCTGAGTAACTAAGCACGCTCTAAGTTCATGCAATTTATGGGAACCACTGAACACTGCAGATGAATGCTTAAATTAGCATTAAAGTAACAAGTAAAATGTGTGAATCAAGGATGGATCAATGCACCTATATAGTGTGTTCTTTTCTCATACACAATGCTCTTATCTTTCCTTTCAAAGGACATACCTCTCACCACTCCTATACTATCAACTATTTAGCCATGACTTTAAACATGCTCAGCAGTCTAAGTAGTTCTAAATCTAAACTAAGGTATATGGGTCTGAATTAGTGTTGGGTCTGATTCTCCAAAAACTTGCCACATTTTTAACATCCTGTATATGTGTATTCCCACTGAAATTAACAAGATGACTCATTGGTTGCAGGACTGAGGTCTTGTTTTTTTTATAAAAGCTTTTATAAACTGTGCTTCTATGGACACACTAAGAAACCTCATTATTTAATTCCCAACCCATCTTGAGTTTAAAATTTGGACTCCATCTAACAATATGAGGCTCCCTTTCCAGTTCAGATAGGGTAATTAGAAGGGTTAAAAAAATTCTGCTAGGTAAAAAAAAAAAATCAGTTTAAATAGAAGACGTAAATAAAGCAGCCACTTTTGTCAGTTTTGTTTTTGTTTATCTATTTGGACAAAATAGTTTGAAAGATTTGTGACCACTTACACTTCACATTTAAATGTCAATGGAAATACTTTTTTTGGTTTTTTTAAAAAGAATAATGTGGACCTTCAGGTTTTGAAATCCAAACACTGGACATTCCCGAGAATGTACACAAATCAGACATGGATCCAGAGGGAAAATGAGTATAAAAGCAGGTAAAACAGACCAAGGCCCTGATCCTACAAATATTTATCCACATGCTTAGTTTTATGCCTGTGTGTAGTTTCCATTGGAACAAATATACTTTGGAAAACTGGATACGTTTAAAGTTAGAACAAATTTTGAATCTAATCGTATTAAAATCTACTCCATGTTGAAGTGCTTCCAATTACAATTTTGGGAAGCAAATATACAGCGGCTGCCTTGCAGTGTCTCCTTTCTATTATTAGAAAAAGCAGTTGCCTTGTAATTTTTTGTCCCTATAATTAGAAGAAATAAATGATAAAGTGACTGATGAATCTGTACTGTGTAACTGCTGCATTTATTCTGCTGCTTGGGATCACTGCTTGAATGAGGCAGCTTCAGTCCATAAAAGATATTTTGTTGACTTTTTTAAATTTTATGTTCTCTCCCAGGCCTTGGGGTAGCCATAAAATATTCCAACCTCTCCGGGAAGCAGTCCTTTATTCTTCTCTTGTTCAAACAGGTAAGATGCGTACCCCATGTTGTCGCTATTTACAAGATGATTTGTGTTGTTCATGCTGACTGGGTGAACAGCAAACCAGCTAATAAATAACCAGAAATCAAATATTAATGCAATTCAATTAATACACTCAACGTATGTTATAGCTGTTTTATTAATGCCTTTTTTCTTGGGGTGAGTGGGAAACGGAAAAGGGAGAGACAGTGACAGTAATCTAGAGCTAGATAAATAAATGCAGAGTTCTCCCCATCCCTCATTTATCTCTCCTCCTCTACCTGTATACAAACACCTGGTCCAAATTTCCCTTAGCTGCTGCCAGCTGAGTCATGCTCAAAACCATTTGGAAAACTCTATTATCTCCCTTCTGACAAAGATTACCCAAATGCATGGGATTATGGGAACTGTTGTGGCTGGCCCAAAGTAAGAAGAATGGTGAGGCTGCTGCTTAAGAAGAGAGGAGGGTCATAGAGCCTCAGGACCAGGAAGTTATCTCACCAGGACCCTGAACTGCACCTGAGAGTGTGGACTTTGAGACACTGATAACTAAACTAATCTATGCTCCACCAGTAATAACTCTATCATAAAATACCCTAATGACAGGGCAAACTTAGGTTTGTTGCTTCAGCCTGAACATTCTCACCTGAAACGAGTCAGTTTCTCTCATTTCTATAGCAGATGTTATTAGCTACTGCCTGATACAATGGCAGGCTAAACGCCTAATCCAAAGCTCGTTGGAGTCAGTGGGAGCCATTCTACTGTCTTCAATGGACTTTGGCTCAGACTTAAGTGAATAGGTAACTTGCATATTGCACTATTTATATGCAACTGCTTCCATCATCTTCCTGTTGGAGCTTAAAGTACTTTAGCTACATTCATAGCTTGCCCCCCAAATACACCAGAACAAATTAGCTCACCCATGCTTAAAATCAGATTAGCCTCTTGTATTACTTTGTGCCTTTAGCTACTCATGTACACATACTCACTGCATATTAGAGACTGTGCATGTTTATTCCTGCAGTTTTGGTCTTTTCCCCCTTAAATTTAAAGTATATGCTCATCTTTAAAACCTGCTTACTATTCCCACAAAAGAAAGGTGGTTAATAAAGGGGAAAATGTGTTCTCTCCCCACTACCTATTTCTATGTGGCCAAGCAATTTTGCTCCAACAGCAACAACAAAAACACACTATATAGCAAGAACCACCTGTGGAAATGCTAACCCCCAAACAAAAAGCAAAGAGAATTATCAAGCAGGAGTTTGTAGGCAAACTTTTTTGCAACTGTCATCAATTGGCACCAGCCTCAATTAGTTAAGATGTAAACCTTAAAAATTAGCATCTTTTATAAATAGGTCCTTGTGATGGTTAATGTACAAAGATGTGTGATGGCTCCGTGTGACATGACATGAATTTATAGAAAATCTTGTAGAACAGCTGTACTTCTTCCACACTGAATACTGTCTATGAAACACCACCATACTCCCATATCCCCCTCTTTTAACATGAAGTATAGGGCATAAGCCAATGTATAATAATCTCCCTGTACAATAAAACTTCAGGTTCCCCGTAGTGGAGCTGAACCCTAATCAATTTTTTGTATTCTGAGTTCAATGCCAAAGTTCAAATGTTGGCTAAATCACCTCAAGTTTATTTATTTGCCTGGCTTGGAGGTCACACCTTTGTGCAATGCAGTTCAGCTTCAAATCTCTAAACAGAAAAATGTCCCATTAATATGAACCATTAGACATGGTAACTCACCACATAAGGTCAGGTCACTAGTAAGAAAATGACATGTTTTACATGAAATCCAAAGCATTTTATAAAACAGGATAGTACAAGGGAGATTTTTATGACATTTCAGACCCTTTTCATGGGGGGAAAGAGGGGCCAGTGTGCCCCTCAGCTAGAGGAGATTCCCCTAGTGCAGGTACTATGGAAGATATCCGTCAGGATGCTTTCCAAGGACTACCTTACCAGCCATATACAGTGCAGAAGTGTAGTAGAGGAAGGGTCTAGGTATATGGTGGTGTGGAGACTGTGGGGGATGCTGAAGCCCACAGGAAAGACTGGAGGAAGATAAAGGTAATTTAAAGCTTATTCTTAGATTCACTCCCTTGGCCTAAAGGTTGCATTTGAATGAAGGACAAGGGGGTAAATGTTATTAATGGTTAAAAAATTAAAAATAATGGAATTTATATGAAAGGCATCTTTTGGGATGAAACTACAAGGGCTTGGAGGGAAATGTAGGACTCAGTACCTGATAAAGCCTAGCTCCTGTCCACTCACATCAACCATCTTCAGCATCACCATTTCTTTGTCTGTATTTGATGAATACCTAAATGAGAAAACAGAGAAGCCAATCTCATGCTCTGTAAAAGAGGCATTAAATCTGTAATATAGCAACAATGAAAATGAAGAGACATTAGCAGGTTCTTACTGCTATGTTTAAGGAAAGTCATTGTGAATAGCTACTAAAGTCAGTGAGAAATCCACCTGTTGAGCTTACACAGTGCTTGTATGTATTCTGAGGAACTCTAACTCTAACTCTCATTTTGCTAATATTTTCAACTGATTGTTTTACACAACAGCTGATGAGGTAGCTTTTTAGTCCTGACAGAGTCTGATGCATTTTTAATTTATATCAATCACTGTGGTTTTTAATGAGAAATAGGGAATAACTGAGAATATTACCCCTTTGTACTTGTGGCACAAATGGAATGGGGATCTGCAAAGATGAGTTGCAGGTTGCTCTATGCAACCTATATTCTGAGAAGTTTGTGTTGCAGAGCTGCAGAGGCTTACATCCTGCATATCTATGCACCCTGTAGCCTGAAGAAAGCAGACAATAGTTTCAGTGTTTTATGCCCTGACCCTCTCCCTAAATCTTGACACATTTGTTTCAGTTCTAACCTGTGAGTCAGTCTGATTTAGAGGCCAGCCAGGAAAGGCCCCTTCAGAGTGTGTAATTCTCTGTGGGTTATTTCTGCCCCATTTAAAATCACTTCATGCTAAGGGAGAGTAATAAAAGAGTTCCTGCATAATAGAGAATCAGGTTCAGGAAATCTGCTTGTGTCTCTCATCTGCCAGCAACAGAACTCATATGTTTCTTTTAAACACAAGAATGTTCCAAGGGGAAGAAAGTTAACCTATACCTTGCAATGTATGATTTCATTACAAAAAACCAGCTGGGGTAGATCATTTCCTGGACAAACATTATCAGAAATAATATGGTACACTAGGGCTGTTCAAAACGGGACCTATTTGATTCTGATTTGGCCCAAATCAGGGACAGTGATTCGATCCATTGATTCGGATCACTGTCCCTGACTCGATTCGGCCAAATCCGAATCTGACAATTCAATGCTGATTCAGCAAATCAGTGATTCAGGCACAGGCACAACTTTAAATGTTTTTTCTACATACCTCAAGGTAGAAGCGGGGCTTATGATCACTGTGGTGCTGGGACAGATGCAGTGTCCCACAACACCGCAGGGGGGCTCTCAAGCATGCTCAGCAGCAAACGCAGAAGGGGACCAGGAGTACTTCCAGTCCACTTCTGAGTCTGCTGGGAAGTATGCTGGGGGCCCCTGGCCTGGTGATCAGCCTCAGAGGGACCCTGGGTGCCCCTCCAGACCCAGGAGGCACCAGTCGCCGAGCTGGGGGGCATGGGGGTACCCCCAGTACACTTCCTGGTGGATCAGGAAGTGGAGCAGAAGGGCTTCTGGTCCACTTCCAGGTCTGCTGCCGAGCGTGCTGGGTACCTCTGCTACCTAGAGGTATGTAGAAAAAACATTCAAAGCTGTCTCTAAGTCCAAATGGCCAAAACTGTCCAAATCAATTCAGAGAGATTAAAGGGTCCTCTGAGTTGATTCGGATTTGGAGATTTGGCCACCGAATTGGGCTGAATCTCTGCCAAATCGAATCACAGACCAAAGCTTTGCACAGCCTTATGGCACACCTGCCCAAGGTCACAGCAGGAAAATGAGGCACTAATCACCTTGATGAATTGGCTGCCATAAAACAACCAAAATAGCCCTTAGTACAAGGCCCTGACTCAGGGTCCTTTATGCCTGAGAATCTTAGAAATGTAGCTCCTCAGTACTATGATCCTGGAATAATTTTATGGCAATTGTTCATGTTTGTTATTAAGATCTATAATTTCTCCCTTCTTTACCTGCGTATTTCAAGTGGTGGGTTCTGAAGGTAAGAGTAAGGACTTCTGTTGATCTGGCTGTTTTCTACCAAGCCTTTATTGATAAAAATCCTTCCTTTCCTCATATTCTGGTGTGCTATATCAATGCTCTGAAAATAAGAACAGCAAGAAACCCGGTGCAATAACAGCATACAAAGAAGCAAACATCCTTCTACAGCAAACATAAGGAGTCCAGACATAGAACAGTGAATAATTACACCTACATTAGATGATCTGAAAACTGTTGCACTTGTATTAACATACAATGTACCATAAAATTTTAGCAATTAGAACTTATGTCAGTCAAAATAATTAGTATTTTCAATTTATATTAAATCATCATTCTAAAGAAATGCTATAGCATTTTGTGGTGAGTTGACATAGCCTATAAATATCTATAATATTTTAAGCTGATGGTGTGAAAAAACATTAAAAACTAATACCCCAGTGAGAGATCTGGGCATGGAGTAAAAAGCAAAAAGTAATACACAGTTTTTCCTTCTTCACCCACTACTTTCTCATTTTAACTGAGAAAATTAACTTTTAACACCTACCTTGACAATGCCATTGACGATGGCTTTAAGGGATGGCTCAATAAGCCCCTTGCTAGTTATCAAAAAAAGCGTGAATTGGAAGTACCCAGCAGGCCCTGAATGGGTGTGAGTGCCACTCAATACAACATTGTCTTGTCTGTATAGATCCCCATATTTACTCTTCAGTTGACTGAGTACCTGAGGAGAAGATGACAGTTATTCCAGACTAATTTTCTAACATCTGAGAAGCTAGAGGATTTGCTAGTCCTTGCACTGAAGCAGTAATCCTGGATTTATTTTTATTTTTATAGTAGTATTAAAATATGCTTTCCCAAAGAGGAAAAAGTCCTTTAATCTTCCCCATCCCTGAAATACCCACATGTCCATGATAGAACAATAGGAAAAGTATCCCTCTATTTAGCTACAACCCCTTGATGATGTTAAACCTGGCAAATAAAAGCTGCTGTGATTTTTTTCTTTACAGCCAATCTTATATACTAAAGGGATTAGTCCGTCTGTCTCTTCATCCATAATACTCTTGGAGCACTCTGATTGGTTAGTGAAATAAGCAGAATATGAAGCGCTGCCATGATGGCGAGGCGGAGGGGACAGAGTGGTGCTAGCCTTGCCCCACCCCCTCCCCCGACTCTGCTCCTTGCTGGCCTTGCCCCCCCAATCATGGTGGTGCTCCACCACCTCCAAGGAGCAGGGCTGGGTGGGTAGGTGAGGCTAGCAGAGGGGGATGGAGGGGATGGTAAGACAAGCTTCCCCGCCCTGCTCCTAGGAGGTGGCAGTGCTGCAGGGTGGTGGGTGGCAGCGCTCCATCCCCACCTGCCCACCCCTCTATCCCATCATGCTTGATGAGCAATTTGTTAGTCTATAATAATACAGATTTATAATAAACTTATTCTGTCTGTCCAGAGAACTCTGATTTGTCATCCCGGCAGCCAATTACAATGCTTACTGAAACAACCAATCAGAGTGCTCCAGACAGACATAGTAAGCATGTTATTATAGATCCTGAGGCATTTCAAACAGATGTTCAGGCAAGTCAGAGCTAGAATGCAGCACCAGGGCACCCCCACTGTGGAGTGGGCAGGCTCCGCCGAAGGAGGGGGATAGTCCCAGTCCCCCTCCCTCCCCACCAGAGCCTGCCTGCCTCTCCTGTAACTGGGGGGTGAGCTGCCAGTGGGCCCTGAGCTGCAGTGGACCATGGTGCTTCTCTCCACAGCAGCAGCATGCCCCGAGACCACCCAGGCGGGGCGCCAGTAGATGGGCGCTACCTGGGGGAGAGAAGCACCAGGGTCCCCTGCAGCTCAGGAGCGGTACAATGCCACTGTTACTGTATTCGGTCAAAGGATAACTAAAAATCCTATATTTTAAGAAATACTTTTGCAATAAAAGTTTAATTGCAAATGTTTTGTGGGTTTCAGCTAGTATTGCTTATTTTCAGAAGGTATATGAAAATCACTCTGGGATTTGCCACCTTTTATTCTCCTTCCTTCCAGAATTCCTTATTTTTTGCCATTCTCTGCAGTTCAGTCTTATAAGGATTTTTAAGAAGCAGTTTAATTGCCATTTACAAGCCAGCACTAGCACTTTGGCTACTAAGAACACACTAGAGGCAAGAAAGCACCCAGTGTCACTAGGACCTGACCAGAATGCTGGGGGCATGATACTTGATGTTTTTGCTTTTGACTGGAAACAGGCTGTGATATCAGAACCTACTGTGAAATAGCAGCTATAAGCCATATGTTGTAATTTATCAGAGCAGAAAGCAATTAAACATATCTTTCCTTTAAAAACATTTCTAAAGGAATTTTCAGAACTTTTAACATCTTCTAAGAACATTACTACTATCATTAAATCCAACAATATGAATGATCCAAGTCAGGCGTGCTTTTGTGATAAGATTTCCAGTAATGCAAGCGTAATAAAACCTCACCCTTGTACACCAAGGAATTTTCAACTGCGTGCGCATCTTTTTGTGTCTGTTCAGTAATATGGCCACAAGGCCATTAAGGTAGGTTCTACCATTATTATTATTGAAAAACATCATGGCGTAAATTAAACAGAAGACAGAGTTTATTTACATACCTCTAATCTAAGTCTTTGGGATACCATCCCTATGTCAGCACTAACAAACACCACTCTTTTGGAATTATCAGGCTCGGCCACAATGAAAGCTCGACTGTACAGTCGTGACAGGATCCCACCAGCCAGCTGGTCAGGACTGGCATAACCCATCTAGAGAGAAACACAGTGCTAAGTCAATTCCACCTGGCTTAATTATTGATATATGTTTAATTGTAGAAATTTCTCCTAGCAAAATTATCATAAGGTCCATAAATATTACCCTAGCCTGTCACCTTATCGTAGAAGAAAATCAGGTTGGTTAAGCATGATTTGCTCTTAGTGAATTCATGCTGGCTGTTCCTGATGGCACTGCTCTTCTCTATGTGCTTCATAGTAGATTCTTTGAGGGCCTGTTCCATGATCTTTCTAGGTATCAAGGTCAAGCTAACTGGTCTGTAGTTCTCCAGATCCTCCTTCCCCCTCACCCACCACTTTTTTAAAAAAAAGATGGGCACTATGTTTGCCTTTTTCAGTGATCTGAAAGTAAACCAACACAAGTTCTCAAAGAGGATAGCCAATGTCTCCAAAATTACCTCTGCCAATTCTTGCAGTACCCTAGGGCGCCTCCCATCTGGCCCTGCCAACTTGAAAGCATCTAGCTTCTCTAAATAATACCTACCCTGTTCTGCTCAAGGCTGTCTTTCTCCTTCCCCCATCTTTGTTGCCAGGTGCATTCATCATCTGGTAATTGTCCTTATTAGTGAAAACTGAGGTAAAAAGCCTTCTGTAAATCATCCACAACTAAATTGAGTTCTGCATAGGAACCTATGGTTTCCTCTTACATTTGACATACTTGTAGAATCACTTTTATTGCCATTTATGTCCCTTGCCAGCTACATCTCAGATTATGCCTTGGCCTTCCTAATTTTCTCCCCGGATGCCTGTGAGATACTCTTATACTCTTGCCCTAGTACTAAGACCAAGTTTCCAGTTCTTGTAGGATTTTTGAGTTTCATCTCATTAAAGAGATTGCTGTCTACTCAGACTGGTCTCTGTTGCACTTCTATTCTTCTATTACATCAGGATAAGAAGGCCTTTTTAAAATACAGCCAACATTCCTGACTCCTCTTTGTCTTTGACTTGCCTCCTATGGGATCTTGCCCACCAGTTCCCTAGATTTGTTAAACTCTGCTTTTCTGAAGTTTGTTTTTCTGTCCTTATTCTGTCCTTGTTCTCCTTTCTTTCACCCCTTGCTATCTTGAATTCTATCATTCCATGGGCACTGTCACTCAAGTTACTGGTACTTTCCACCTTCACATTCTCAACCAATTCCTCCCTGTTTGTGAGCAGTAAGTCAAGAAGTGCTCCTCTCTAGTTGGCCTCTCCATCATCTGTATCAAAAAGTTATCCCCAACTTACTCTAGGAATTTGCTGGACTGCTTGTGCACTGCTTTTTAGAAGAAAAAGAAAATTCTCTCCTTGGTTTTACTATTTTCTGTTCAGTGAACACTAATGATTTAATACTTGGTGATTTGGAACATAAATGCAGCTGCAGCAGCTAGATGAAAAAAATTATCAACTGAGGCAATTTTTTTGAAGGACAGTTAATTAAGATAGTCATTGTATGCAGGAGTTGTACACTGGAATTAAGGCAGTCTTGCCCCACACAATATAAGGAGATCCATTTGTAAATTCAAATAAGTAGCCTTGTTGGATAACTGTGTTTCTAATCCCTGGGATTTAAAAGAATACATACCAAAGGGATTTCTGCAATAGGCCCAGTGCAATCAGCCCGGCCAACCCCAATTAAGTAGTTCTTTGAGCCAACAGTTGAAGGATGTTGAGTTGATGTGAAGTTGTAACCCGGGCTAGATGTGGATGTTGACACTAAATGATTGAACATAAAAAATCAAACAGTTGTTTTTACTTTAAACAATTCAGCAAGAAGGAATTGATTTATCATGCAAGTCTTCCAGTATAAAAATGAGTAGCTCCAAACAAATAGATACATATATTTTATAAACACTACAGGAAGCTCATTTTGATATCAGGTTCAAAGATGGTACAGCTCATAGCCACGTTTGACAGAACATCCTATGGGATATGTAGAACTGCAGATCCTTGCCATTGGAACAAGAAACGATGGCACTGCAAATAGGATGAAGGGAGTTAACAATATGCCAGTCTCTGAACCTCCTTCGATATTTGGTTAGCACCGGTGTAGTTCACTACCACAAAAAATATTTAGGTTGAGTTCCTGAGAGAGGCAGCACTAGTCCACAGGGGGTTCCCCCAATAACCAGTTTGGGGGTTTTTTTAACTGTATGTTGTGCATAGCTTTCCATACCTTTGTATATAGAACAGTCCAAATCATGAGCCATGGCAAAATACTGTATTTTTAAAAATGCTTCTTCATAATGCCTAACTTCTAAACTTTTCTCTTGGTAGCTTATATGCAGCTGTGCCTTGTCAGGGCAAAATATTCTGGCATACCGAAACAGAGAAGTTTTGGGTAAACTGAGTTAAATATGAAAATTAAAAACTGGGGGGCTACCAGACTGACTACTATTCAGTTTGACACTTACCTCTACAACAAGCAAATGGGAAACTAAATAGTTCTAGACATGATCATTCTCTGTCTAACCTATATTTTAAAACTCCCAAAGATGGAAATTTCACAGCCTCTCAAGTTGTTTGTTCTTGTGCACCTGTATAACTAGAAAGTTCTTCCTCATATTTAATCTAAAGCTCACTTTTTGCTTTTTAAGACTGTTACTTCTTGTCCTATCCCTCCTGGACACAAAGAATAATTGATCACCTACAACCTCTTTTTAAGAAACTTGGGGTTTTGGGGCGTTCTTTTGTTTTTTTAACTCAAAAGCTTATCAACACCCCATTCAAGTACTTACATTCATATTTGCAGCTCTTGTCTGTGAAGCATTCCCTGATCCTAAAATCCTTCTGGATTAAGAGCTCCTATGGTTTGTGAACTAGGTATCAGAATAACTAAGCAATTTACCATTGTTTATTTCAGATGTGCTCTTGTCAGAGACAAAGTGGAGAACTAGGAGGGTCACTGTAACTGCCGTCATCAACACCAAGAGAACAATAAGTATCACCTCCAAACAAGAAAACGTGGTTTTGTCTCTCTTCCCCATTGTGGGAACAAGCTGCAAGAGAAAAAGAAGCTAAGAAAGAAAAAAAGAGCCCAGAATGCTAGTGCCAAGTCAGTTGTCCATAAGCAACCTTATCCAGATATTAGAGCTAAATTAGTAACAGACACCTTCCCTTCAGGAATCTCCTGGCTCACCAGCTGGATGTTTAAACAGGGACTAGATTAACGGTTCCCAACTTCCTTGACTTCAAGTTATCCTGTTGTAGACTCAAGGCAGCTCTTAGAAAATGCCAGTTCTTAGCTTTCATTTCTTTTTTTGACTACAGAAAATAATAGGAAAATTCTTCTGTTGCAAAAAGCTCAGAAAGACCACAACAGGTCATAAAGTTTTTAACACCGTAAGTTCCTATTTGAAATCTCTGGGTTTATCACATAAATCATGCTTGCACACCAAACAGTACTAACATTATGTGGCACATGTGAAAGGCTCTCGAGGCACACCAGGCTGGCACCCTGGTTGAGAATCAATGGACTAAATCCACAGTTCCCTGACCTTTAAAATCTTTCCTTCAAAGATGTTTAAAGCCCTTCACCAGATCCTGCACTGCATCTGTGGATCATCTTGTAGCTTGAAACCTAGTGGCACTTCCTGCTGTGCATGCATCAGAACACATCTGAAAATACTAGAAATCATTGTGCAAATATTTTTTTTCCCCAAAAATCAGAGACACTGCAAGGTGCTAAATGGAAATAAAGCAAAATGCATGTTGGTTTGTTTAATGGGGCACAAACCAATGCCCTGTTTAACTGGGCACAAAGCAAAATTCAAATGCCAACTTCAGCAACCTCCTTTGGAAAATGCAGGGATTGTGATGGACTTTTTTTTATTTCTTTCACTATAAAAGCCCTAAATGTTATACTCAGCTCTCCAAACAATGCGCAAAGACCTAGGATAGAAATAAGTTTTAAAAAATGACTGGGGGTTGCATAGGAAAACAGAAGTTGATACTGAAAATGGTTTTGCTATCTCAGTTGTTATAAGAATACAAACCTTTTATTTTAACTTTATTTGCTGAAATTATTTGAATTAAAATCATCTTAAAGTTAAGCTATTTTGCATTGTACTTAAGTTTATCTCTCTGTGCAAATATTTGCTGCATCAAATTTCTGCCACCATCATAATTATAAATTAAAACTAATTGGAGATGATTACCTTTCATTAATAGGTCAGTCAGTGTACGAGCAGGTTTTTCTTTTGGTAGTGTGTGACAGATTTAAAACAACAGCTGTGTGCAGGCTATCTTCATTGCTGTAAGGACTTTGAAATGTTATTGTATTGCTCATATTTTCACAGTGTTACCTGACGATACACATAGTCTCAGTAGTGCTTTCCTAATGGAGCTGATAACCTTTGTTCAGCATGAGTGCCCCCACCCCCCACCTTGGAACAGAGCTGACATTTTCTGGAAGAGGGCTTTGAGCAAAGAGATGCCTCTTGTCACATCTAGGACAAGTTATGAGCCTCTGTACATGGCTCCCTAAGAACTTCTTAAGTTTTAATATAATCACTGAGGATGCCATTCCCAGTGGGCATACTCCAACCCTCACAGCTCCTACCTGTGGCTGGACTGCGTTTGCACCATCCCCAGTTTCAGGTTTCCTTCTCCCAGTCCTATTGCCAGGCTCCCCACCATATCCCATTGCATCCTGAAGCAACCATTGCCTGGAAAGTCCTGGTTTGCCCCATAGCTCAATGGGGGTGGTGAATATGCATTCTAGTCACAGGTAGGGGCTGTGAGAGTTGGAGCTAGCTCACTGGGAAAGGCATCTTTAGTGATTTTATTATGGTAAAATTTAATTAATTTCATCAGATGATTTGATGAAAAATGCCTTCATTCCAAAGCTTGTCTAACTTTATCCCAACCATACAGTTGGTCCAATAAAAAGTATCACCCACAAAAATCCTTGCCTCTTACATAATGTGTTCTTAAAACACAGCAATGATAGATACTTTATGAAACAAGCCTATTGATCAATCTGATTTACTATATAACATTTACGTTTTCCACCCACAACCTCTGAAATAAAACAATCATAGTGTCATACCTATATTTTGCAAAAGGTTTTAGAAATCATAAAAAAGGTCCTAATATTAAGAGCTTCTTGGTTTTGCTCTTCTAAACTTACATCTTGTTTTAGAAATTCACATGTAAAACTTGACATTCAATGCCCTAGTGCAGTGGACCAGCCAATGAACTGTATCATTAATAATCCAACTCATAAATGCATAGTGGGGAGATGTAAAAATGAGAGGTAATCAGTTTTTTCAAGGTAATGAAAAGCAATATGCTGAAAGAAAAAAAATTGGCTAGTAACAGCCAAGTCTAGTAGTAGAGAATTTTACCTTACAGCACAGTGTAACAGGGGGCCCACCTCACTCGCCTGCCCTGCCTTGTTGTTCAATAATGAAGTTCTAATTAGGCAGGCAGCTGCCCATTTCCTGCCCTGATGCCAGGGGGTGCTATCTGCAGCTCCGTACCTCCCCTACACCACAACGAATACCTCGCAGGTGGCATCCAGGTGACACAATGCTCCCAGCCTACAGCTGGACCAAACTTAGCCCTCATTGTCAGGCCTCTTTCTCACACACATTCATACCACCCTCCTCTCACTAGGGACTTTCACACTCTGCCCCCTCTCACAGGGTCTCTTTTACGCATTGACAATTTGTTCCACCCTGCTCCCTCTCAGAGCGGGTCCTGTAGGCCTTAGGTTTTCTCTAACTCATGCCTTGGGTGGCAGACATACCCTCTTTTGGGCCTCTCCCACGACCCTCACCGGGGTAGTGGCCAGCCAATTTCCTGACCTGGGCCAAGCTTGCCCTGGTCCCTCCTGGGGCAACTTTACAGAAACTTATACACACACACACCGGGCTCTCATCCCTCTGGTTCCCCCCTCACTGGGGCTCCACACTTCTACCCCTTCACTGAGACTATGGGGTTTCCCTCCCTGGTGGAGGCTCAGGTGGCCATAGGCATGTCTGGCCCTGACTTATACCCACAGCTTTGTGGGGGCTAGGAGTTATTGAGGCACCCCGACCCACCTTCCACCAAGGTGGTAACCAGCCTGACATTTCCTAGGTGCTCCTGCACCACTGGGAGCCCCACCAGACCACTCCTGGCAGGGTGCAGTTTTAGGTCATGCCTAGGACCAAGAGCCCCCTTCCTGCTCCTACCTGCTAGATGTTCCATACAGCAGTTCAGCCAGCTGATATTTCTGCCTGACCTGACAGCAGCAATCTTCGCTGTTTAAATAGGCAGCCAGTTGCTCAAAATGGCTGCTGCAATCAAGCACCTGCTGGCTGCTTGGCTCAGCCCTTAAAGTGGTAGGCACCAACAGTGCCCTTCCACACACAGCTTATTAAAGATTTCATAATTCTGGAAACTCAAATAACTCCTTTGCAAACTTTTCAGTATTAGCATCCTGTGTCTTTTTTTCATGAGCTTCTAGAACCTTCCAAAGCCCAAAGGAAACCCAGGACATTTACAATATAAATCTATAGCCTTATTGCAACTATTATTATAACTCCTGTGAATCAGACACAGTACAAGGTAAGAACTACATAGGTCATTATTTTCTTATCCTGGGGGAAATTTTATTTATCTCCAAATTACAATTTTTTTCTAGCGCTGCAACAGTCACTTTACCTTCTAATGATCTTGAATTCCCTGGAAAGGGCTTTCTTTTTTTCTGTCTCCCCTTGTGTCTTATTCTCCTTGGATTGAGCTCCTCTAACCATCCAGGTAAATTTTTAATCCTGTTGAAAGGTCCAGTCATCTCTGGATGCCCCTCCCAACCCCAGCCAGCCATCTCATTTGCTCTTGTACTGTCCAGTGTGGCATTGCTGGGCAGCTAGATTGGAGTCACAATGAAAAGCGTCTCTGACTGGTGCAGTGTGGAATTATATCTCCCCTCTGCTTTTAGCTCAAATAATTCATTTTCATTTTTAAAAACACATCTTGGAGTGACTATCATTTTACATCATGAATAGCAGGCCATTAGCCTGTTCAGTAGGGTTCAGTAGGGTTAGGATCAGGATAAAAATGGCCCCCAATCTAAGGTAAACTGGGGTATGGAGTGGGGTGGGCAGGATGTAGTTGCTAATGTGGGGGGGTTGGGGAGATGAGAGGGGCAAAGGGGATCTGAAGGGTGGGCTGGTGGGGTTGAGAAGGGTTTTGCAGGACCAGGGGAACTAGCAGGGTCCATAAGAGTGGTTGGGGAGATTGAGAGGGTTGGTGGGATTGGAGAGGCTCTCTAATCCTGCCAACCCTCCCCCCTGAACCACCAGCACCCTCATTGCTGCTGCACTGCACCCCAAAATGTACTGCACTCCCTAATCCTGCAAGCTGCTCCTGGGGAGGGTTGGTGGGATTGGTGGGGCTGGCAACTCCACAGGAGGGGTTGGTGGGATTACAGAGACTCTCTCCCTCCACAGGACCAGGGGCTATTTTTAGCCATTCAGTCCCCCACCACCACCCACCCACTTGGCAAATAACCGTCTCAGTGAACCAACCCCCCACCAATCCTGCCTGCTCTTTCCCCCATCCTGAGATACTTCCATCAGATCCTGGCACTAGCAAATGCTGATAAAACTAGCACCAGGAGCAGCTTGCAGGACTGGGGGGACTTGGTGGGTTGGGGGAGGGGCTGGCTGGCCTGTGGGAGGTGGCACTGTCCATCTAGGGGTTGGTGGGGTGAGAGGAGCTAGAGAGGTAGGAAAAGTACAGCCCTGGGGCTGGGGCCAGTGGCTGGGTTTTCCCAACCCCAGGGCTGCACTGGGAACTGTACAGAAGTTCAGTTAGGTTGGTCTAGCTGTTCCCAGTCTAACTTAGTGTATATTTAAGGTACAGTTAAATCAAATTGGTCATTTTTTGACCAGTCTAACATGCCCGGAATTTCTGTACAGCTCACACTTAGATCAACCTAGCTGGTGATCTAAATGTAAGAGTGAGCATGTGAGCAGACTAAATTAGATGAGGTGGCCATTTCTAATGTCATCTAACCTCCCTCAATCTCCCTGAACATCTGTACATACCCATAGTACTCCCCATACCCATAGTTTTCCAATCATCTTAAATGCTGTTATTAGCTGAGAATAAACACATTCTAAGCACAGCACAAACCCTACCTTGTAAAGTAGGAAACAAGGTTTAGGTAGCTGATTGCCAAAGCCAATCCATTAATTATGGCTGTAAGGCAACATTGTACTTCCAAACCAGGATAATCATATAAATGAGCTCAACAATGAGCACTTCATTCTGTCAAAGAAATGCAACATCAAAAATTATACTATAAAGGTTCTAGAGAAACCCTTAAAACTCAGTTAAAATAATCACTAACAGAAGAAAAACTCAGACATTGGAAATGCATCTAGATTTTACAGCAGTGTGTCCAAAAATCAGCTTTCTTTTTATTTACTTGCCTTACCTACCTTTCTTTCTCTCTCTTTACCTACCTCTAGTTCCAGATTCTGTCATGTATGAGTTCACTTGCTCCTAAAACCACACAGCTGCATCCCTTTAGCCAAGCATTTTTTCAGTTTTCATTTAGATACTAGGAATCTTGTCTTTCTTTTCTTGTGATGTCCAAAACTCTAATTGATTTCAGTGGCAACTCTGAGTATACAAAGAATATAGGTTCATATCCTGAATTAAGCACAGTCTGCAAGCCAGGAGATTGATATCCCTGTTCTTGTAATTGCCACATATTTTTATCTTAGGCAATTCAAATGGTTAATTTTTTAGTTATCCCTGGCAATAATTAATTGAAGTCAATACAATAAGTCCAAGTTAATAATTCTGCTTCACTCAGCAATTTTCAGAGTAATTCTCTTCAAGATGTAGGACTGTCTGATATATTATCTCCTTGTGTTGATAAAAAAAGAATTTATTGCATCTGCCATCAGCAAAATTGACTGGTTTTACCATAAAAGACTATACACTTGCAAAACAAATACCTTTATACATATCACAGTACCACTACTATTACATAAATGACCCCCACCAGAGAATTAAAGAATATGTACAGATGTAAGCAGATACATAGGTTAATATAGGGAATCTTTATAGCACCCCCACTCTTTACTACTTTTCTCCACCGCAAAACAATGAACAGCTGTTCATGTTTAACATCCATTGGACCTTGTTCACAAACTTAAATAATTACTGATTTGTTTTCATTGGGAAAAGCAGGATACTATTAGTCCAGGCAACAGTTACATAGGAGAATGCATTGATGAAGCTGCTACAAAATCTTTTAACACTCACAATAAAGGACATGTAATAAAATGGGGCTTCTTTTTTACAGGCAATACTTTGAACTTAAATAGCACCTACAATCCAAGGATCCCAAGTCATTTTGCAAGACTTAATTTAGCCTCAGAATGTCTTCATGAAATAAAGATATTGTACTCATTGTATGAATTGATAGGAACAGGCACTAAGAGATAAATTAATTTGCCCTAGATCATTATGTCCCATTCTTTAATCACAAGCTCACATAATTTACTCCTGCCCCTGCTCTTGGGTGTTTGGATAATCCATAGGATAAGTAAACAATAGCTAAGGAGAACGTACACTAAGCACACATTGTTCTTCCTGGAAAGATGATAAATGAGGAAAATTGTATTTCCATTTTCCTATCCCTACCCCACCATGGATAAGTCTAATCAGAGAAACCATTAGACACCATGCCTGCCTGTCTACTTTTAAAAAAATGACTTAGGTAAGCAAATCATTCTTAGACTATATTTTCCTCCCCCCCACTCCCATGGTATTCAAACTTTTGTTTTCAGGAATGTAAAAATGCTGCTTCCTGTTTCTCTCTCCCAACATGGGCTGTATTCAAGAGTACCGCTATCTCAGGAAAGGGCTGGTTTGGCAGCTAAATTCTGCCCTATTAAATACATGCTGTATCTCAGTCTTCTCTTTACGAGCCATATTATCTTTCTTTTCCTCTTATGTCACCATGCAGATTTGCCTCTGAGGAAAAATATATATAACATCATTTAGTCAAAAAAAGTTAACATGAACATGTAACTGATGCATTTTAATGAATACATTCAGTTAAACTAACCTAACACATCTCTGCTACTACAGAACCAATACATAGCACATTCTGTTGGGCATTGTCCTTTTTTTTCCTCCAGTAGCAAAGTAAAAGACCTTGTTATGAGCCATCTATATTCTTGTATTAGGCATCATTTGTCATAACAGTAGAGCTAGCACAATAGGGACCACACTGGAGTGAAATATGCCAGGAATATATCCATCTTTCAGATGCAAGGCTTCCATGGTCCAGGGAGGGACTTCAGCAAGGCCAAAAATCTTGAAACAATTAAACAAAAAACTTTTCATAAAATAAAATTCAAAGGAAAGGAATGTTATATCCCATCAACAGTCATATTGTGGCATTCACTGAATCCTATTGAGATTCTATGGTATAAAAGTTCTAAGCGAAACAGAAACAAAGAAGCATTATTGAAATCAATTGGAAAAAAAAATCAACTGTAACTCTATAGTCAATGATACACTTGTGACACGATTAACTTGTTAATCCCACAATAAATAGTAACCCTGATATCCATTCAGTCAATTAATGGTACCACAAAAGGAAAAACCAGCCACAAAAATGTTTCAGATATAATAATGTGGAACATTTGTGTGGCTGGTTACCATTGTACCTTAAGTTGAACATGTGGCAGGGCAAAGCCTTGCTACGCAGCTTAAAGTCAGCTGCCTGGCAAGACTTTAAGCTTACCAACTGGCAGGAGATGCTGTGGAGACATCCCAGATCCCCAGCTGCTGTGTCCTGAGTCTACAGCATTGGCACCTAGGGATGGGAGAACTTTAGGTGCTGAAGTGGGGACCCCTCAGCACATGAGCAGGTTGACAGCAGCTTGTTGCAGCCCTGCACACGGTTGTACTGCAGTGTCCAGCCAGCTGACACTGATGGGCTTCTCCCAGGTCAGCAGTCTGAAAAGGCACTGCAAAAAGCACAACATCAGGAACTTGTCCCCAGTACTGCACTTCCCATGGCACCCTTTGAACAGTGACGGGGGTTGTTGCATGATCAGGATAAATAATACCCAAGATCCCAAAAATCACAGGTCCTGGCATACACATATGGGGCATGTCTATCCATGCAATTAATGAGACACAATAAATTCTGGCACTTATTGCCTCAGAACTGATTGCTCCCAGGTTCACAGTTTAAACCTGCACCTGGGACTTCCATGTTGAGCCAGGTTGAAGCAGCCCTGGGTGGCAGTGAACCCTGGGGGTCAGCCTGCCAGCCTGGGGCTGCTCCCCCCAACCAGCTCAGCTTGCTGTGGAAGGTCAGGCTGGGGCACGAGAGTGCTCCAGGGCAGGCCTAGCTGGCAGGCAGCACCCACACTGAAGCACCCTCATGCCCCAGCCAGCCGGGGCAGCATCTGCACATGTGCTGCTGAAGAGTAAAAAAAACTCTTGTAAATATCCTGCTGTGGAGTTAATTAGTTTACTCCAGCCTAATTGCCCTGCTCTTGTAGTCACCAAGACATTTAGTGTGGAAGTAATTGGTTGACTCTACAGTAAACACCTTGTGTAGATTATCCCATGGTGTGGCAGGATACACAATCTTTGGGATCCAGGATAAACTTTGGCATATTGTAATCCTGTGGACAGCAGCACGGCAGCTGCTCTTCACACTGAACCAGACAAAAGCTAAAGGGAACTTGTGTTGAGAAATGCTTAATTGGGCATCCCTTGTTCAGGTCATATTCTGGATTCAGCACCGTGCAGTAAATAGAACTTAAGACTAACTCTGAAATACTAACTATTGCGTAAGAGAAATTTTATTATACCTGCTGGCCACATAAGTGTCCCCATCACAGGGACAGGATCATCCTCTGGAGACACATAGGCATCTCTCTGTCCATATAAAGGACGTACTTGCACATGCCGAGAGATAATGGAACCACTTCTAATTCAGAGTTCATCTCAAGCTGCACTTTGACTGTCCACTAGATGAAACTGAATTCCGTCCTTAGTGTTTTTGAATAAGAACAACTTAGTCCCTATAAATCTTTTCTATGCCAATTAAATAAAAGCAATGAATTTAAATAAAATAAATACATTTATGCTAATTTAAATAAAGACAAACCAATAAAAGAAGTCTCTGCTGAAGATTACACCATTACACTCAGCTAAGGCAATTACTGTTATAGTCAACCACTGGAAACTGGACTGAATCTGCCACATATCACATCAGAGGAGTAACACCCAAGGTCTGCACCCTGGGTGGTAGGGGCAGCAGCAATGGCTGAGCCAGTTGCAGTGGTTACAGTGGCTGGTCCATCAGTCCCTGCCATTCCTGCACTCCCAATAAGTGGGCACCCCATTGGTCACCCACTCTTGTTAGTCTCCCACTTCCCACCAGACAAAAACTGTCATGTAACAATCTCATTTTAGTTAGGTGTCACCTCATACATCAGGGGTCGGCAACCCCCAGCATGTATGCTGAGCATGGCATGTGAGGCCATTTTCTGAGGCATGCATTGAGGCCGGGGAGGCAGCAGCTGTTTGTAGTCTCCCAGCTGCAGCCAGCCCCAGCTCCGAGTAGCTGCTCCCATCCCGGATCCCGGGCTGCTCCCAGCAGGTGGCTGGGAGGCTGCAAGCCCTGCTGGGAGCACCATGGCTGGCAGCAGCTACCCCAGAGCTGGAGCCAGCTGCAGGCTGCTGCCTCCCCGCCCCAGCCCTGGTCTGGTCCCAACAGGCACAGTGCCGGCACCTGTTGCCTTCCTGGAGCCAGCAAACAGCCAGGGCTGGGGAGGCAGCAGCTGTTTGCACCCTCCCAGCTGCAGCCAGCCCAGGCTCTGGGTAGCTGCTGATAGCCATGGCTGCTCCCAGCAGGTGGCTGGGAGGATGGAAGCCCTGATGCAACCAGCCCAGGCTCCATGGCTATCAGCAGCTACCCAGAACTTGGGCTAGCTGCAAGCAACTGCTTCCTCTCAACCCCGGCTTCAGCTGCCTCCCAGCCCCAGAACCAGCCCCGGGCTTCAGTGATGATCCCTGCTGTGCTGCCCTCACCACTGCTTCTGCAGAGCAACATTGGAACCTGGCATGGCAGGACACAGCGGAGGGCACAGAAAGCTTCCTGTTGCTCCTGGCTCCCCACTGCCCTGGCCACACTTCTCCTGTTGCGGGGGGGTGAGCAGCAGCAAGGGGCACAACCCTACATGCTGCCCATGCTGCTCCTGTGTACACAGGGGAAGTGTGACCCGGGAAACACGGAGGTTGCAGCAGCAGGCAGCTTCCCTGCACAGCCCCTCTGTGCACTTCGGCTCCAGGTCACACACATTGCACTCTGGAGGGCCCAGGGGAGGGCAGCAGAGCTGTAAGCACAGCGTGCGAGACCCAGAGCGGCAGCACACAGAGGGGTCACACAGGGAAGCTGCCTGCTGCTGTAATCTCAGTGCTGCCCGGTTCACATTTCCCCTGTGCACGGGAGAAGCGTGGGCAGTGTCATATTGAATGAAATAGTTTGAATGTTTGTAATGGTTGCCCATTAGCCAGTTTCAGGAAGAAGATAAGATTTATCTCCTTATCTAGGTCATTGTTTTGGACTACGTGTGAAAGATCCAGACTTTGCTTAAAGTTTTAACTCTTGAATTTTATCTTTAGAAGTCTTTTACAAAGAGAACCTAAAATTGACCCTTAAGCAAATATCCTGAGTTCTGAGAGATCAAACCCTAGGGCCTTTTGACAAAATTGGAAAGAAAAGGTCACTTGCAGTGATATGGAAGTTCCCCAAAAGTAATTAAAATGATCAACAAAAGAAACTAATTACTTAGCAAAATAATCTGTTGCGTAAGATCCGAGCCCAACCAAATTTGGGGGTAATGACAGATTTGAGCAGGAGGAGCCCAAGACGGTAACTCACTCAATAAAAACTGTAACTTACTCTCCCAAATTGGAAGTGACTATACTTGCAGAACAACGAAGGAAGAATTGCAAGTGTAGGCTGGATCAGACTGATCACCTGAACCACCCTCTCCATGAACACAAATCTCTTAGTTCACGCTGAAGCTGCAGAGTGCCCGAAAGGGATTGAAAGAAGGAGACTTAGTCCTATCAGTATTGAGGCCAGCCCATTGAATCGTATTGCTGAGGCGAGCCCATTGAACTGTACTACTGAGGCCAACCCATTAAATTGTACTACTGAGGAATGAAACCATATTTAGGTGTTTGGCTTCT
>NW_005842055.1:2605384-2613982 GCF_000455745.1 Alligator sinensis
AAGCTAAGCAGTGTTATATACGTAGCAAAGAGTTTTAAAATAAAATTGTGTTGTATGAATTAAGTGTGTAATCATTGTGAAATCGTGCAATCAACTAACTACTCCCCCAGCCAGTGCATCAAAACGAATCAGTAAATTGTGTGGGATTTTCTCTATTCCATAACCCACTAGAGACAGGCAGCATGCAGGGTTGTGCCCCTCGCTGCTGTCCCTGCCTGCAGGGGAAATGTGGCCAGGACAGCAGGGAGCTGGGAGTGGCAGGCAGCTTTCTGTGCCCCCTGCTGTGTCCTGCTGTGCCGGGTTCCAGCACTACTCTGCAGAAGTGGCAGCGAGGGCAGCACAGCAGGGAGAATCACAGGTATCTGCTGCCTCCTCAGAGCCCAGGGCCGGGTCTGGGGCTAGGAGGCAACTGGAGCCGGGGCCGGGGCCAGGGCCAGGGCCAGGAAGGGGAGGCAGCAGCTGTTTGCAGCTGGCTCAGGTTCTGGGTAGCTGCTGATATCCACGGAGCCTGAGCTGCAGGGCAAGGGGCAGCAGGGCTGGGGAACAGGGGCTTTGGGTGGGGGGCAAAGGGCATAAGCAGGGCTGAGGGACAGGGGCTTTGGGTAGGGGGCATAGGGCAGCAGGGCTGGGGGGCCAGGGGCACAAGCAGGGCATCCTGCCATGTACCCCTGCCCTCATTTTATTTTTCTGACATGCTGGCACTCTGGCACCTTCCAAGGTAGGCATTGTGGGGGGTTTTGGCACTCCAGCCAAAAAACATTGCCTACCCCTGTCATACATAATTAAAATTCTTAACTTTTCCAATCAGATAGTTTCCTGATAATTTTCTTCCATTCACTGATTCTCCTTAGAACTTGGTGGTTTGGTAGCATGATTTGAACAGCAGTTCTATTCAAGTCTGACACTTCTACTTGCCAATTAATGGAACCTTCCTGCACTGGTGACATCAAGCAGCTGAAGGCTCCTCTATTGTGACTCCTTTTTAACCTGAGTAGCTAGCCTAATGTTGGAAGGTCATTTCCATTAAGAGAAGAAAATATGATGATGCAACCAGATAACCGTGGTGCAATCCTTATTATTGACAAAGAATGACACAGGCTTGTGTCACAGAAGAAAAAAAAAAAAGACAAAACAAAACAGTTTGGGGGTTTTGTAAAGGATGTGTCCCAGTTTTGCCCATATTATGATGTCTACTGCTTTCTTGGCACCATCACTTTTAGTTCCTCTCTGACAAAACATAATAACCAGCAAAACTCCCCTCCATCCACAAACTTTCCACGTATCAATACTAGGGCAGTGTTACGTGCCTGTGCTCAGGGTGCCAGAGTTTCTTACAGCAATCTTTAATGAATGGCAGTGTTTACACATGACCTATAGTCCTGCCCTTATCTCAGTTCTGCTTTTCCTATTAAGGTAGGGCAGGGTGGTGATTCCCTTAACAACCCATTCAGCTAAAAAGAAAAGAAATAATGTAATGTAACTTTGCCCAATACAATAGCAAGTATTTACATATTTACAGTGTCTTTTTGTTAGGGACCAATTTCATTTCCTCCTGTGGTCAGGTAACTCCCCACTTAGGTAGGGGAAATGAGGTTAATGTCATATACTTGGACTTCAAAAAGGCCTTTGATCTGGTCTGCCACAATGTCCTCATGGTAAAATTGAGAAAATGTGGCCTTGACTACTTTATGGCCTAGTGTCTAGGTAGGTAACTGGCTCCATGGTAGGACTCAGAGAGTATTGATCAACGGAACTGAGTCATCACGGCAGAAAATGACCAGTGGCATCCTCAGGGTTCAGTACTTGGATCAGTGCTTTTCAACATGTTCATCAGTGATTTGGATTTCAGGTATTAAAAGGAAACTGGCGAAGTTCACTGATGACACCAAACTGTGAGGCAGAGTGGCCATGCTCAAAGACAGACTGACATTACAGGGCGACCTGGACAGGCTTGTAAGGTGGGTGAACCTCAACCTGATGTCATTTAACACAGAGAAATGTAAGGTGCTCCATCTGGGGAGAAATAATCCACAACCGACTTGTATGCTTGGCAGTGGTAAGCTTGCCAGTACCACAACTTAACAAGACCTGGGTGTCGTGATAGACAACAAAACGAACATGAGCCACCAATGTGATGCCGTAGCTGGCAGAGCTAATCAAACAATGGCATGCATCTACTGAGGCATCTTGAGCAGAGCTAAGGATGTCATCCTCCCCCTCTATTCGGCCTTGGTGAGACTACAGCTGGAGTACTGCATCCAGTTCTGGGTGCCGCACTTCAGGAAAGATGTGGAGAAGCTTGAGAGAGTCCAAAGGAGGGCCATGTGCATGATTAGAGGCCTTGAGACCAGGTCATATGAAAAGAGGCTGAAAGATTTGGGAATGTTCAGCCCAGAGAAAAAAATCAGAGGGGACTTAATGTCAGCCTATAAATATGTCAGGGGCATACATCAGGGCCTAGGGGAGCATCTGTTCACCAAGGCCCCCAGGGGAGGACAAGAGATAATGGGCACAAACTGATTGAAAATAATTTCAGGCTAGTCATAAGGAAAAACATGTTTACAAGTTGAGCGTCGAGGGTTTGGAACAGGCTCCCCCAGAGGTGGTACAGTCATCTACCCCAGTGATCTTCAAAAAGCATCTCGATGCCCATCATGCTGGGGTCATTTGACCCCAGCAGTCTTTCCTGCTCAAGTGCAGGAGGGCTAGACCCAATGATCTGTAAGGTCTCTTCCAGCCCCTAACAACTACAAAATGATGAAACTATGCATTAAAACAACAAACTAAGCAAAAATAATCAAAAGATGTTTCTTTAGTCCTGTAGTCCTTCGAATTAAGGAACATCTCTTTCAGATTCATAAAACAAAATCTGGCCTTGAGCTTCTTGATAGTGCATCCAGTACTTAATTGAAAGGAATTTCTGCAATTGAGTTAATGTTCACCTGAGTTAATGTTTTAAGCTACAGTTAAAAACAGTCTACAGGACTGTGAAATAGAAGCTACATTAGGAGGAACAGCTAACAGACAGCAGAACTGCAGAAGAAAGACTAGCTTGATTAGTGAAACATTAAGGCTATTAAAAAAGGAGAGAAGGCTGTTAACATCTTTGGAATGAGTAGTTTAGAAGGGATCAAGTAGATTATAATGAGCCATGAAGTTGAGTGACTTCCTCACTGCCATCTGAATAGAAATGCTGCTGCCACTGCTAGGCAGTTTGTTTTAAACTTTGGGAAAAGCACGAATTAAAACAGGGATTCAACTGCACCCCCTCTGGATCCATCCCTGAGCATGTACCAGGATATCCTCCTGGTTTATCAGAAAGATTACCGTGTAGTGTCCTCTTTCTTTCAAATATGGCTTGTGAAGTGACAGCCACAAAAGGGGAGGGAGTGTGGGGAGAAGGGGGAAATGGCCCAGCCCCAACCCTGCTACAGGGAGGGAAGGGGGCATGGCACAGCCCTGATCAGGCCCTGCCAGGGGAGGGTTGTGGCCTGGCTCTGATCTGCCACATCCAGTTTAGGATTTTGGCAGCAAGGAGGAGTGTCAGTATTAACTGCCACTGCTCCCTGCCACCAAATTTCCTAACCTGTGGGGAGCCCAATAGGCTGGATGCCAAGGTCCCATGGGCTGCATTTGGCCCATGGGCCAGAGGTTGAGAATCCCTGAACTAACTTATTGACAACAGCTTAATATACTAAAAAACCCCATCAACACAAAGACCAGTGGAAGGTTTTTATATTTTTGTATTTCAGTACAAAAGAGTGCAGCATGGATACCTTGTCAGAAACAGAGAACCTAAACCAAATTTATGGGCAAAATGAAAAACTCTATAGATGCTACGAGAAATAAAACCAGTTCTCCTAAATCATGGACACTGTCTGAAATGAGCCACCAGGGGGTGATCTAGATTGGTGCTGATGCTATTTGTGCTCTATTGTTCAGGCATGACATGATCTCTTCAAATGAAATAAATATAGCTCAGATAATTAACAGTAGTATGTTTTCAGCAAGGAGCTACAGACTCAAATCTCATACGTCTCAGAACCAATTAGCACTGCATAAAAATAATGAAAATGTGCACAGCATTAAACAGAAACTAAAAGCTGTGCCTCAAGCTACATATCTGAGAGCACTACTCACTGTAAGGTAAATAGTAATAGCAGTATGTGATAAGACAATAATCATGAAACTAATTTATAACCAAAATTAGAGTGCCTATCATCAAGTTTGAACACATGGGGTAAGAGGCAGCACAACTGAGCCAGAGCAGCAGGTGGAACAGAGCACCACAGTAACTGTTTCAAGACCCTTTAACATTCACTACAAAGGGTAAGTATAATAAAAGTATTTTTATTACTAGTACTGCTATGAACTTCGCTACCTATAATCCAGGGATTCCAAAGTGTTTCTCAAGAGTTAAGCAAGTCTCAAAATGATCACCTGTCCTTCCTGCCACTTGCTGCCCAGTGCCTGCCCCTGCCACTTACCCACTTGTGACAGCTGAAAATTATGTCTGTGTAATAAAGGTGCTTGCTGAAGGCTCTATGAAGATTAGACCAAGTGTTTTTCTGTCATTTGTTTAGATATTAATCTATATGTTGTTTGGTAAGAGCCTAATTAAAGTTTAAGATACAGTAAGGCCTTGTATGAAGTAAGGCCTAGTAAATTTAGCAAAGCCTTGAAGTAGTAAGGCCCTGTGGCATAGTTAAAATTAATTTTATCAAAGGAATGCAAGGCTTGTACTGCTATTGGTCAGTCTAAGGACAGTTGAAGTAAAAAGAAGCTGAGTGGCTGTAAGTTATCAGCACAGTTCAAAAGTTATAAATTGGCTGAAACATCCAGAAATCATTCAGAAGGAAGATACAGCTCTGTGAAAATAATTAATTAGCTGTTGACTTGGATCACTGGGCCCGTGGATCTTGAGGAGCCCAAGTACTGACTACCAGGGTCCTTCCCGGTACCTCTTGGACAGCTCTGATTGGGGACACCTGACTTCGCTGAGCTTTGTGGAATGCAAACCTTGTCATACATCAGGCATCAGAGGGGACTGCCGATAAGTTGCTGACACGAATTATTCTTGTCTGTCATTGTTTGTCTTGTTACTATGCGTAGTTGTGTTTTTGTTAAGTCAATAAACCTTTCTTACCTTTCTCCCCCCACCATACTCTCAATCCCGAACCCTCCGCAGGTGGCTGAGACACCCCTGCTGCCTAATCCCCCCACCTTGTGTCTCCCTGTGCCTGTACCTGACCCCAATGCAACTCCAGGCCTAGCTACATCAGGGCTAGAGCCAGGTCTGGAGCCAAAGGTAAGCAGTGGAGGAGTGGGGGCACAGGCGATGTGGTCTCCCTGTGTAGCCCTCCCCCCCCTTACTTCATGATTTGCCCTAGATCACCCAGTCCCATTTTCTAATTACAAAAGAACATCCCAGGAGAACACCATTGATTCTTGTTGCTGCTTTTCGAAGAAAGCAAATTATGGGAGAATCTCAGTAACCCACAAGCTAACTAAGTAACAATACTAGGAAAAAATCTTATTGAACAAACATTACAACCAAATCTCTTTCCAAGAAAATGATAAACAAGGAAAATATTTTTTTCCATCCTCCCACTTCATCTCCCATGGATAAGAGTATTCAGATGAAATGCCTGCCTGTCCATTGCAAAAGGAAAAAAGAAAGAAAAAGAAAAAGAAAAAAAAAACCCTAGGAAGACATGTAAATCACTGCTGGATTATTTTTCCTTTTCTGTTTCAAACATTAACTTCCAAGCTTTTGAATGTAGAAATCCTGCTTCTGTTTCTGTCTCTCCACATGGCTGTATGCAAAAATACCACCATCTCAGGCAATACAATGTACGTGAGTCTTCTCCATATAGGTAATAAAGCTGGCTATATTATCTTTCTTTTCCTCCTATGTCAGCATGCAAGTTTGGCTCAGAAGAAAAAGAATATACACCACCGCTTAATTATAAAATAGCTAACATGCAACAAAAACCTCCCTTGTTCACTTACTGTAACCTTTACGCATGTGTCACTTTGACCCTTGGTTCACTCCTTTTTTTCTTTTGTCTGTCAAAGGCTTATAAATTCCTTGGGACATAGCCCTGCCTATTTAAACAGTGTGCAACACCCTGAATATTTCTTCAGTACTACAGAAATAATACATAATAAATGCACCATGCCGCACACTAAAAGTGAAGCATGTCCACACTATATATTTTTTCTCTCAAAAACATTAATAAAAGACCTTGTGAGAAGCTATCTACAGTAGGCAAACACTTTGTTTCAGATGTGAGAATTACAGCCTGGAGACCACATTGACAGGAGCCAATTTACCTACCTTCCAGGTGTGAAGCTTTTTGGGAGGGGGAGCCTTGTAATATGGGCACTCCAAGAATCACCAAATAAGAAATGTTATGCTTTTTGTCCTTCCATTTCTTTGCCCTTTTTTCTTTTCCAGATATAGAATTCATTTTCTTTTTCTCCTCTTTTATTTAAATTCTGTACTGATTAGAAAAAAAATTCAGAGAAGGAAAAAAAAAGCATTACATTCTATCAATCACCATATTTACACAGGTGCCCAAACTCGTTGATATGTTATGGTGCAAAGCATTTTTATGTAAAACAAAGTTATGTAAGCATTTTTAAAAGGAATCTGACATATATTACATCATATATTAAATACATATGTACCAAAGATCTTGACAAAACAGAAAAAAAACAGGACATCCAGTACATTATATCTTGTAAAATATTCAGCTTCTAAAAGCATGTTCCTAAAATTGGGTACCAGATAATTGAATTTACCTGTTAAACTGCTGTGTGGCTTTAATGTGGATTTTCTGTTCCAGTGAAGGATGGAAAAGGTGTTCCTTACTTTTCATGAATGAATAATCTGATCTGGACCAAATTTTTATATCTTCAACTGTGTCAAAGACCTTACAAATGAACATTGTCCAATAAACAATCCCGTTTTCCTTCATACACTATACAACTCTACAGTACTTGTATTTGGGAACTTGGTTTATTGTGACATTAACTCTTTCTTTATTTTTTAAATGAACCTAGTGCTTGTGGGATAAGCTAGGTTGAAACCCTGCCCACTGAAGGGAACTCTTTAATGTGCAGCAGAGATACTGAATGGGTAGCAAACTAATTGTGTTTCCATTTTCTCCTAGAACAACCACTTAGGTGTTCAGTTCTTTTGTCAAGTCAGAGTTACAGCACTAAGGTCAGACAGTAGGTAGAACAGGACACAGAAGTCTATTCCCTGGCGCAGAACAAGAACCAGGGAGTTGATTGGGAAACAAAATGATTTCAATAGAGTTCTTTTTGAACCCTCCACCTGCCTGCCGACAAGGTCCTATCATGGGCAGCAACTCTCAGACCGTGCATGGACTCTTTGTAAAAGCAAGAACAAGAACAAGACCCAGAAGTGTTTATGTCATTTATATCTGTATATCTGCTCCAAAAAAGATTGAAAGATTCATCCCAGTATATATTATAGCATATAGAGTGGTGCCATTTTACAGAGGAAAAAAAAATAAAAGCAAAAATGTATAGTAATAAAAGGACTGTCATTCTAGATCAGATTGGCAACTCTTCTAGTCCAATTCCTAGCACGTGCTCAGCGGTGAACCCAGAAGTGGTCCACCAGGGAGCACGCAGGGGGCCCCTGCCATGCCCCCCCCGGCTCGGCAATCAGCTGCGGGGGGACCCCAGGTGCCCCCCCAGACCCAGAAGGCACCAGTTGCCAAGCCGGGGTGGGGGGCATGGGGGACCCCCAGAGTGCTCCCCAGTGGTCCACTTCCAGGTCCACAAGTGCTTCTGTTCCACTTCCAGTTCTGCTGCTGAGCCTGCTGGGGAGCTCACCGCACTTCTGTGGGATGCTCCATCTACCCTAGCATCGCAGCATTCATAAGTTGCCTGCTACCTGGAGGCATGTAAAAGAAAATTTAAAGCTGTGTCTTTGTCCAAATCACTGAATCTTTCCAAATCTCCCAGAATCCATTCAGAGAGATTAAAGGGTCTCCTGATTCAATTCAAATTTGGAGATTCGGCCACCGAATCAGGCTGAATCTCTGCTGAATCGAATCAGGGACCGAAGCTTCACACAGCCCTAGTGCATATTTCCTGCTCCTCAGTTTCGTCTCAGCTAAGAGAGGGGGAAGAAGGGTGGGATACTAATGTGCATATGGATCACACATCTCAAAGAACTCCAATTATTAAGTAACTTATTTTTCTCCTTCAAGCGGTTGGTGGTATGTACATGCTCACAAGGCAGAGCTTGTGTGTTTGGAGGTGGGCCTGAGAGCCCTTAAGCAAATGGTAACTGAAGGATAATGTTACTGAATATAGAATTTGCCTAGAAAGTTTGTGCAATTGCACAATCCTAGATAGGATATGTAGATAGCTGCTTTCTAGATATCAGCTAGAACAGGGGTTTGTCAACCACGGGTACACATACCCCAGGGGTAATTTGAAAGGTCCCAGGGAGTATGTTGGGGTGGGTGGGGACTGAGCACTGCCATCCTGTGCCACTGCCTCACAGGAGCAGGGCTGGGGTGGGGTGAGAGCAAGGCTGCACAAACACTGTGC
>NW_005842055.1:2614047-2624063 GCF_000455745.1 Alligator sinensis
TACACTTATTAAAAAGGGGGCCCCTGGGAGTACACTTATTAAAAAACATTGAAAACCCCTGAGCTAGAATATCAGCTAGATACCAGCTACAGAAACATTTGAAATTCAATAACGACCTCAGGCAAAAAATGTAGAGTAGGTCTTTACTGGGAGGTTCTAACAGCCCCATCAGAGATATCAAGACAAAATTTAGGTCCCACACTGGAACAGTCTCCATTCTGAGAGAAAGGTCTCAGTCAGACCATAAAAATATCTCAGGAATACTGCATGAGAAAACACATGCTCGCTGTCAACTTCAGTAGGGTGGGCCAAGTCAGTCATGTGGTTTACTTTGACTCATTTGATGGACATGTCTGTATACACCAGCTCCAGTAGATCGTCTAACACAACAGGGATAGACTAGCTAATGACAAGGCATCTTGCCTGACAGGAGCTAAATCTGATCCATTTAGCCAGGTAGTTACATCTGGTGAAGTCCTCTCTTTTGTGATTACGTCTTGAGCATAACAGCACCACTTTCTCCCCAGTTGTCCAGTATCCAGGTAGCAAGAAGGGAGTGAAAACCTGAGCAAAGCACCCACCCACTGTGTCCAAGTGGTTTGGGACTGGGGGCAGAGTCAGTAGATCCTGGTACTAAAATTGGTTTCAACCTTGCAAGGGCTAACAGGATCATTTAGGCAGAGTTTCATCTTACCTTGTGGAGTACTTGAGGAATAAGATATGTGAATGGAAAGATATGCAATACAGTTCCCAACTCAGGATAAGGCAGGCTGTAATTATAGAGCCTTGATGGAGGCACCCAGAGATTGCAGTATAGTGGGCACTAGAGCGGCCATCCTGAACTTGAGCCTAATAATGAGCCTGAGCTTTAAGCCCAAAATGGGATGCCATCCTTTCTTCCTCTGTAAAAGCATAGAATAACTATTTAAGGATGCCATTTCATTTTCTACTGCCTGCAAAGCTACTAGGGACAGTACCTTCTGCTGGAGCAGGGAAAAGAGCCCTAAAAAGAGGGATTTGGGAGTCAATAAACTAAACTGCATTGTATGTCCACTTAGCATAGTGATCGGCATCTTTCAATAGAAGCATCAGACTGTCAGCAGTCTGAACCATTAACGCCTCCAGGGAAGTTCCGAGGTGTGACGTGCTAGAAGAAACAATTGTAAGTATGCATATGAGTGCAGCACAGATGATGTCGTTTTTTTTCTTAGGAGCTGGTGAACTCCAAAGCTGTCTACAGTGGTTTTGAAGTCCTTAAACATATGACATATGTTCAGTTCTTGTGCTGCACAGCTCTGAATCCCCAACAGGAAGGTCCTCAACAAGATTTAGGATCTTCTTAAGGCCTTCTAATTCTTTTAGCCAGGAAGAATATCTCGTAAAAACTGTAAGCAGCAGATCAACAAGGCAATAATCAGCAGCACCTAGGGTTGCTTGCAGAGGAGTCCTTTTCTAATAAGGACTAAGAGGTTTTCCTTCTGCTCCATTGGTAGGAAAGTGACAACATTCACAACCATGGGTGACAGGGAAAATGTGATAACTTTCAATTCTGAACTGGAGAGTGGCAGAAAAGTATGACTCTCTCAAACAGGTCCTAAAAGCTTTGACTAGCTTTTGGCATTCATCTCAACTGTTATGCTTCCTTATTAGAAACAGTAGCACCAATGGAAAAGAGTGTTGGGTGACAGAAAATTACGCTGCTCCTTAGAATCAACTTGATGCTTCTTGTCCACCCTTCTAGTGATTGCAGGACAAGTAGCTAGTGTTTGCCAGATTGTTCTGGCAGTGTCTATCTATGATGGCCTAATTAAGGAAACAGGTCAGCTTTTTCAGGCCAGGAAGATGTCTGTTGCCCTTCCTGTGTGAAAGCTAGTGTCACATACTTCAAGACCAGCCTGTGTGAAAGCTAGTGTCACATACTTCAAGAAGCTTTGAAGACCTAATGTGTCAGTTATTTGATAGGACAAAAACAGGGCAATCTCATCTGGACATGAAAACCAAGGACAGCTTAATTTCCTTCAGATGATTGTAAGGAACACATTAGAGGCCTTGGCAGAAATGCCTCCACCTTATACATATCCTCCATTAAAGACTGGAATAAAACTTGGGTAACTTTGTGTAGAGTCACGCTTGCAGGGTGAGACTCCATGTTTTTGCCCATTTAAACAGGAAAGCACTATTAAGTGTTTGACCATAGTAAGACACAGTAACTGAAACCCATTTCCATAAAGAATAGCATTCATTGTCAAGAGCTGAAGCCTAAATAATAACCTTTGAAAAGCCATCTTAAACAGTTATTAAATGCTTATTATAAATTCACCACTTAGCTGGGGAGGAATCTTCAAGATCAAGCCCTTTCAGTAGCATATACCAAATTAGACTGTAGACAGATGGGCATCATTAATGATTGTGTATCTACGATTGTAAACCTGGGGAAGTATGAACCTGAGTGGTTGGGAAAACTGAATAACTAACAAGAGCTCAGAGTTCCTGGGATCTGGCCTACATCCATCCTCCCAGGTATGAGAATGTTTTTGCACTTTCATTGCCTGATCTGAATGCTAGTTAAACTTAAGTTTATCTAACAAAATGATTCCTTTGAGAAGAGAAATAGGTGTGTTCTCTTTGTATTCCATGGCTCAGCCCAACAAAGCAAGCAGGTTGGAGAGATCCAAATCTGGATCTGAGTTCTTTCAACCTGTCGGAGGGAGGGGGAATGGTGGCTGACCCATGGGGATATGGTATGTCAAAGCTAGTGATCAGGAGGCTAGATGACCAAGATTTATGCCCTAAACTCAACAGATGCTGTAAATCGCCAAGGCCAGCAAGGCCACAACAGAAGTGATAAGAAGAAACTGAAAGGCGATGTTACTAGAAATTGTAAGGCTGAACCACTGAGGTGATTCAGAGAAGTGTCTTGGCCATTTTATGTCTGGCTTCCATAGTCAGCCTGAGGACCACCAACTGAACATCACATGGTTTCAATTGCATACTCATAGGACCAGGAAATCCCATAATTTAGGAAAGATAATGAGCAGGCCTACTCGCCAGAAAAGCCCTAGACAAATATCTTCCGGGCTTAGAACCATTAAATACTACCACTCTCTCTCTCTCTGAAGAAAAATGGAGTGTCTCAGGGAAGAGCTAGAACTGGAAAACACTTGGTGACCACCTGAGTTTCTGGTGCCTGCATCTAAAACGTATCACATAAACTTCATAAGATATAGCTGGAACCAGGTTTTGTGTTCTTTGCATTTCTTGGAACGGAACATTTCATAGAGTATATAGTATTCTTCTAAGCAACACATCTGGTATGCATATGCCCTTGCCATCCAATGATACAGGCATTCACAAGACGGATACAGCTTAAATCTCAGAACACAGGAAAAAGCATCCTGGTACTCCAAAACTCCCCTCTTCAGGAGTTCATTTGAAATTCTCTGTTATTAGGGGTATTATCCCTAGGATAGAAACTAGTGTTTTTCAATTTATGCACAGAGAAACATTTCATTTTCAAATTTAAGAGAAGTCCTATAAACACTTATGGAATTAGCATTACGCATGGCATTAAATGCTTACAGTCTTGGACTGTAATGCAAGTACATGTCCTTGCTCTCTTACCCTTTTTCCTACTGTATAATACTGCCTTACTCTGCAGGACTGTCTCAGACTCGCATCAGTGCTGAGATCAAATACTAAGATACTATGCAATTTACGATGTCATAGGAATAATGGAGACCTGGTGGGACTCCACCCATGACTGGGCCACAGGTATAGATGGCTATATCATGTACAGGAGAGATCGAGTGGACAAAAGGGGCGGGGGTGTAACTATCTATGTCAAGGAAAGCTATGCGTCCCTGCAAGCCGACATTGGCACCCAGGGCGGACGACTGGAGACCCTCTGGGTTAAAATCCGTGGGGAACACGGCACAGGGGACACAATGGTGGGAGTATACTGGAGACCTCCTACCCAGGATCAAGAGCTTGACCAGGAGTTTGCCAGGGAATTGGCTGAGGTCGCATGCTCCTGGTGCATGGTTGTCATGGGAGACTTCAACTACCCGGACATCTCGTGGGAAGAGTGCTCAGCCAAATCCGAAGGGTTGCAAAGCTCTCTCTTGTGTGTGGATGAGCTCTATCTGATGCAAGAAATCTACGGGCTGATGAGAAGTAAAGCGCTGCTCAACCTGGTACTCTCTCCCTAGAAACATAAACACCAAAGTAAGATAACGTATCTAGGATTCTCTTCAAATGAGTATTATTAGCTCTTTATTACCTCTTTTGGAAAATTACAGATGGAACAACTGAAACAGAGATCGCCGCA
This sequence comes from Alligator sinensis, assembly GCF_000455745.1. Lineage (NCBI taxonomy): Eukaryota > Metazoa > Chordata > Crocodylia > Alligatoridae > Alligator > Alligator sinensis. Next base: position 2,618,375 of record NW_005842055.1, read on the forward strand.
CACTGAGCAATTTTAGAGACATGAAGACAACTTTTTGTTGACTGTGGACAATTTGTGAAATGACTCTCTAAACTTCAAATCCAGCTTGAAATGATACAGTAACATGTTGGCTTGTATTCCCTGTAAATTAAGCTATAGGGCTCTGCTGTAATGGCATACAGGTGTTAAATTGTAACATTACTGCTTTAAATGTATTCATGTTGTTGTTATGTTGCATGCTGCAGTTTCTCTCATTGGCTTATATGTAAACAAAGAATGAAGCGTTCAGTTCCAGAGCTGCCTGGACAAGACTAGGGGGATCCTCAGCATCAACAGGAATTGAACAGCTATATTTACACTTCAGATGGGCTTGGTACCCCTCCTTTGGAGAAGATGATCTGGAAGCATCAAAGGAACAGAGGTAAGCTAAAGAAACAGTGTGGTGGCCTGAAAGCAACGGAGAGTGTGAAGGTAGATCTGCAAAGCAGCTTTGGGGTTGGGAGCTGGGACAACTGGAAAGAGATGCGAGTAACTTTGGGGTGCTCAGGGTTGCCTGCTGACTGGGGACAGAGGGACTGCTTAACCTTTTGCGGGCAGAGAACTTCTGGCTGGGTGGCCTTTGTCCCAGTTTACTGAAGATGAGTTGTGCGTTTTGCTGCTTGGAACTTGGGGTTGTACTTGTTTTCCCCAACAAAAGATAAATTCCTTTTCAAGAGCAAAACTGGAAGCTAGCTCCTTGAGTTTGCACAACAGAACAAATGTTCTGTTGTTCAGGGAGGGTCAGGGACCAAAAGATCAGGGTCTCAAAGTGGGAAAGAGTCAGGGCTCCCCCTAACTCCCTAATACACACACACCTACCCCCAAGGGGGCAGTGATACCAATCAGTGAGAACTCTCTCTCAGCATGACCAGAACTCTTGATATATCACATGGCAAAGCAAGATGGTGTTATTTATTCAGTCAGTTCATCCTCCCCGCTCCACTCCCCACCCACCTTTTGACTCTATAGTTTCTTCATTTTTATTACCTGTGTATCCTTCCAAACATCTGTAGTGGATACTGCCTCAAAGACTGCCTTGTCTCTTTGCAATACCATTCTTCTCCCCCTTAACTTCTTTTATTGCTGTTTTGTCCTACATCTTAGATTTTTATATTTTACACTCCCAAAGCCTCAGAATTCTACTTGCTGCTGCACCCCCACAACCTTGGTCAGATTTTATCCACTGGATGAGAACAACAAAACATGTCATCCAGCAGTTAATACTTCCAACTACTGAACAAAATATCAACCAGGCACAACAGGTTTAGTGAAAATCTCCTGAGCAAATCAAAACACCTTTGGCAAACTCATGCAGGAAGTCAGACACTACAATGCAGAGTTCAGCAGATTAAATTTAATGTGCATATATTCATACATACATTTATGTCAATGTTTTTTGATGCATGTGATGCCAGGTCTTGAAAAATCTACTTATTCACATGCCTCTAGGAGCTGGAATCTTGCTCAAGGATCATTAATTTTCAAGACTTTTTAGTCAACTTTTTGGTTCCGTTTCTGCAAAAATAATTTTGCAAACATGAACTGAATGCAGTGCTGCTTTCCTAAATTTGTAGACAAAATAGCTCCACAGTTGCTGCTCATAGCTTTACCAAGAAACAATGAAGTGAAAAAAACCTTTGAGTAGTAAGGAAATGGCTATAAATTAGGTCAGTTTCATTCTGCTGATACTTGGAAAGCTATGTGAAGCAACAAGGCATGCTCCTTGGGGAGAGGGGGGGCGTGTCTTAAACACTGAGACAGAGAAAGGGCCAGGAAATAGAGCTATAAAGGTAAATGTTGCCAAAGGTATGCAGTTTTACTTTTACAGCGATTTCTTAAAATAGAAATTTAACAAGGATGTTTATTTCAATTGTAGGTGGAGTAGCTTTTAGGTAAGGACTCCAGAAAATTTCTGCCCGGGCAATTAAGCTTGGTTCTAATAGTTTACAGGTAGATTTTTCAAGCCCTAGTGATGTTCAAATAATGAATCTAAGGAAGGCTCATAAGATTTAGTATCAGATTGAAATAGTAATATCTATTGCATAGCATTTATTTAAAAATAAGGCACTGACTTGCTAAGTGTTAACAGCAATTAAAAATTAATGCAGTTTCAATACAGTCCAACTTTGAGGGCCTATAATTCAGTAGAACACAGAAAAGCAAAGATATGTCTCTGAAGAGTAATCCTACTGTTAAATCTGAGAAACAATTTTAAAAAGATAAAGGAAACTACATTTTTTAAAAGCCTTTTTATTTTCCTTCACCATTATTGTTTTACAATACAAATATCACCTTGTGAATACACAAAAACCCTACAGAAGATAACTCTGCTTCACGTAAAATACAGAATGGATATATAGATATATCTATATCTATATATATAGATATAGATAGATAGATATAGATATAGATATATATATATATATATACACACTCTTCTTCATTCTTAAAAAAAACTATTTTGTTCTGCACATTGGCAAATATAGGATAAAATACTTCCCCAAACATACAGTATGTATGGTAGGAGTGAAACTTGAGTTACATGCAGTTTCTGCACAAATATAATTTTAAAGAAATAGATTATTTTTGTTGTTTTTCAACGTTTTCATTAAGGGAATAGAGAGACTACTCAGAGTTCACTCAGTGATCTTCTGCAAAACTTTTTTTTTTTTTCCAAGGGGAAATTCATGGCTGTTTTCTGGTAAAATTCAACTACCAAGTAGACAATAAAATAAGTTAAAGTGGTACATTTTATTAGGATCTGTCCACAATGTGTGAACAGATTTTTGGTTTTTCCATACTCATTGCAACGTCAACATTATAAGCAAATTTCCAGTTTAAGTTAGCTATAAACGCAAAATTTAGTATACAGTATTTTTACTTCTGTTTTTATGGAATACTTTATTTTAAATAAAAACATTTATGACTGCCTACTGACCATACAATCAAGACAAGAAAGGCACTAGAAACATAGACAAATCTCTCTCTCCCAAGAAGCATTTACTTTAACTCACTTTTCTCTGACATGTAAAAATCTTTTTAAATTTAGTTTCCATACATATCATTTTGAAAAATAAATTTAGGAAATACTTAGAAAATCACTTTACAACAGAATATCATTTTTTGCACTTCTTTTTGATACTGTCACTGCTGTTTTACAAAATCAAGTTACCAAACCTTTCTGTGTCTATCATTTTATTTGAATCATTGGTGCAACAGGTAGAAAGATTCCTTAATTTCACCCCAGTCAGGTATTTAGAAACCTTCATATAGACATTTGCTAGAAAATGGCTTACAGCCCAATCTTTGGGGCAAGAGATATGAAAAGTATGTTTTCCCAAGAAAATAATATGCTTTATTCCCAGACATGACTGGAAAGACCACAACTTATGATATAAAAGCTTTCATTTATGCTGTCGCATCATATACAAAGGAACGTGGTGATGGGTAATGTAAATCCCAAATCTATTAACAAGAAGTGTATACAGTGCATGATAAGTTAAATTTTCTTTATTGTTGTCCAACGTAGATCCTTTGGAGAGAAAAAGAGATCACAGTGCTTACCAGGTAACTGAATAGGTTAAGTCAAGGTAACTGTTAAAAGAAAGGATCAGGGAGTAGTTCACTTTTTATGGCATCTTCTCTCATGGAGTTCTTAGCACTTTGGACAGTTCCTTTCCCCAAATTGTTTATAGTTGTTATGTGTCATTCACCAATCTGCTGTATTTAGCTTGCCTACTCAGATGTAGCACTGGCCAGGGAAAAGGCCAATGGTAAGAGCGAGGTACAATTCCTTGAACATTCTTTTCAAAGTACTGGAAGGGCTTATACCACCACACCCGTGCAAGGAGGTTAGTTTGGGAAGCTTCTTTTAGCACCTGTACAAAAAATAATTAGAAAAAGATTACTAAAAAGCAAAGCAGTTTTGCTTACTTCATGCTCATTACAACCACCAGTAGCTTTCCAAAAATGTATCATTTCAGTTTACTCAGAACGTATACCACATTTCACTAAACACAGACATGAAAAATGTATATTGGATAGCTGATCTAAATTGACAAAACATCAACAGAATCAAAGAAAGTTCTACACATGCCTTTCTGCCCTATCTTTCTCATTCCACTCCCCCCCCTCAAGTATTTTTTGTTACCTTTCCACACTTCCTGAGAGAGCAAACAGATCATGCTTTAAAGGTCAAATTGTGTTTCTATCAGAGCCCGGGAGAGAATGAATTATGGTACTGAAAGCCCTAGGGAACAAGGGCCAGGTACAGATATTACACTTTTACCAGTATAAGTGATTTGGAAACTGGTCTATACCTGTAACAGAACAGAAGTTCAGCATACTGGTGTATACAAATAACACAATAGAAGCTTGGCACATATAGACTGGTTTAAAAATGGTGGAACCTGGTCTAAGATTTGACCCCCCACATCAGATGGTGTACGCACCTTCTGTTCACTACTAATTTAATCTACACCACTTACAGAAATTTAGATTGATTCTGTCTTAGGCTTTTTGAATGTCTGTACCTAGCCAAGGTGTTCTCAAGGGAACCATTAGTTTCTCAGCAACCACCAGCCCCAAACCATTAGTAGACAATGAGGTAAGTTTTAAAGAGATGTAAAGAACCTAAACTATATAGCATTTCCCAAATTAAAAGTAACATCTGGAATATCAACTGATTTGAAAAGCAAACCAATTCTTTAAAGCCTATTTAATAATTAAATACTATCAGGTAATTGTGATTCAGGCCCCTCATTGTCTGAAGTGTCCAAGCAAGCAGCCCCTTAGGTTTTTAACAACAGTCTAGAGGTTACAAAAAAGCATAAACAACTATGGTGGAGTTTGGAGTCACTGTGGTAGGACTATTTGTGGCAGAGCAGCCCCCAGGAAAGTGCCCCAGCTAGTATTGCTATAGAAAGTTTAATGGATAATCTTTTCTTTCTATTATGTTCCTCACTAAGTAAGCCCTTCCTATGAGGTTATTCCCATCATTGTTTTTCAAGTTTGGCAACTGTTGATCCTTCCGGATCATGGTGTATGCATGAGAGGTCAACCAGACCTTTGATACATATACCTAGTCAGGAGATTTTGGAGGAGCAGAGGCTGCCCAAACCTTCCAACCCCCGTTTAGGGCCCTGAGACAGAATCCAAAGGTCAGACTGATTCCAGACATTTGGTTCCTCCATGGTTTTTATTTGTATAAGCATTCAGTTTCAATAAGTTCCAAAGGCCTAAATTTCTAAGATCAAACCACCAAATAGTGATAAAACCAGCAGATAAAGGAGGAGCCATAGTCATCCTAAACCGTGAAGATTACATAAAGGAAGCCAACAGACAGCTCTCTGACACCACCTACTACAAAGTAGTACAAGATCCTACTCCCTTTTCCACCAAAAAACTCAACAATACCATCAAATCATTTCCATCAAGACTACAAGAAAAACTACAGACCTTGATCCCCCCACTACCTAACCTGGGACTTTTTACATGCTCCCTAAAATTCACAAACAAGGGAACCCTGGCAGACCTATCATATCCAACTGTGGGACCCTAACTGAGGAAATATCAGGTTTCGTTGAACCAATCCTAAAACTGCTCGTCACCCACAGAGCAAGTTTTGTACAAGACACTACAGACTTTCTACAGAAACTTAAAAACACAGACC
>NW_005842055.1:2624515-2651462 GCF_000455745.1 Alligator sinensis
CTCAAACAATTGCAACCCATACTAGAAAGAGACCCTATTCTTAAAAAGCTCTTCCCAGAGCCACCCATCCTAGGCTTCAAACAAGCACCGAACCTCACTAACCTCATCACCAGAAGCAGACTTCCTCAAGTCCAGAACACACCAAAAGGATCCAGACCGTGCCATCACAAGAAATGCAAAACCTGCCAACACATCTCCACCACCCCCACAATTACTACACCCCACAACAGAGCCATCAGCATCCCAGGATCTTACAGCTGCACCTCCAGGAATGTAGTATACCTCATCCAATGCACCAAATGCCCTGATGGAAGATATGTAGGAGAGACCAAACAACAACTGCGCACCAGAATGAATGCACACCGGAAATCTATCAAAGACAGAAATACCCAATTACCAGTGGGGGCACATTTCTCACAAGAAAACCACTCTCTCCAATCTCTCAGTCCTGATCCTCAAAGGAAACTTACACAACACGTCCCAGAGACGAGCCTATGAACTCCACTTCATCAACCTCCTGGATACTAAAAATCATGGACTAAATATAGACATTGGATTTTTGACACATTATAATCTGCCTGGCAACTGACTCCCCAGCCCAGCCCCTGGCTTCTTTACTTTTCATTCCATCCAGGAAGAGCACACACCAACTGCTGAAGCTTCCTTAGCCTGACGAAGGGTTTTTGAACCCGAAAGCTTGCTTAATAACTATTCTCCAACTATTTGGGTTGGTCTAATAAAAGATATCAGATTCACCCAAGGAACCTTGTCTGCACTCTTATTTGGTGACACTTCATTTCTTATGCCTTAGGATATTTGATCCTGTTAGTTACGGGCTGGCAACCTACCACCCACAGTGCAATTTGATTTATCCCATAGATGTGGGGCTTCTGTTCCAGGAGCCAAATTGACCAAGTTAGGGTGAGATTTGGGCGAGTGCTAGACCCAGCCACTGCTTCCACCACTTTTCCCAGCAGCTGCACAGGGAAAGCACGTAGCACCACCACCTCTCTCCCCATAGCAGCATGGGGAGAAGTTCTGCAGCAGGTGCTCATCCCCAGAGCAGCAGGGGTCTTTTGCAGCAGTTGTTTTCCCCTGCTATTGTGGGGATGAGCACCAGCTGCAGACACTCTCCTCATGCCACTATGGGGGAAAAAAAACAGCATTGCTGGGTGTTTTCCCTGCCTAGCTGCTGGGAAAAGCAGTGCTAACTGGTTCCTAGCACTCACTTTCCAGACACTGGCCCTCCTCTGATCCAAACTGGGTTAAATCTGGCCCACAGCCTGAAAAGGTTGTTGACACCTGCTTTTAGTAAAAGAAGCCTGCCTTTAGTCCCATCAAAAGTAAGAGATGGCAGCCATTTTAAAAAATGGTTTAAACTACACAAGCAATTCTGCTTTATTCATAATGCCCAAAATTAAAAGCAACCTTCAAAATTAAAAATTACAATACATAAAAGAAAGGATGCCTGCCTGCTTAGAAGCAGATTTTAAAATAATTTTGTGGTGGCCATAATGTGAGTGATAGGACCGTCTGACTGGGGGAGTGGGGAAAAAGGGGGGCAAAATAATAGTATTACATTTCTCTCCCATCACTGACTCTTTCTAGTTCCTTATTTAAACGTTTTGCCTAAGTTTGGATTTCTCAAAATACTGGAATTTTTATTCTCTTTTTTCCTCAAAGTACAATGCGAAGGGTGGAGAACGGGAAGCTCTACAAGGTACAGAGAAGAATCTGGTTATATTTCCTTGTTTGGAAGCTCAATAGATTAGAATTCATCCACTCATGCTAAAGCAGGAGACATGGAGCCAATCAATACCAAATACTTGAAGAAAAACTCACGTGCTGATTGGCCATCGTGTGATACCACCAGAAGAGTCTTGTAGTGATGTAGTAAGCCACCACCACATCCACAGTGTAGTGGTCATGAGCCAGGAGAATACAGAACATCCCAACTAGGCTAAGAGTCCAGCAAATCCAGTGATACCACCAGAGTCGCCGAGGTGAATCTTAAAGCAAGCAAAAATAATCCCTATTTTACTACAGAAGAATGATATTAACACACAAAAGAAGCAATTCATTAATCTTGAACCTAATAATTTGCAACTACTGGCAATATTATTTATTCTGATGTCAACAGTTTCATAGTTAAATCACACATTACTAGCTTAAATTTTACTCACTTATATTAATGAATCAGCAGTGAATATTCTTCAGTTTAGTATTTAAAAAAATAAAATTGCACAAGCATTGTAGTTAACTTACACTCTTTGATAAATAAGTATGTAAGAGTTAATATAACTGTGTGACCACTATACAGATAGTCACCACACATGTTGTGAGATCCTGTGATAGACAATCCTCCGCCAGCAAGCAGTTTCATTATCCTTCTCATGTGGGATTCCCAGTCTCCAAAGAGCTAGAAGAAAAAGAGAAAAACAGTTTTAATCAAGGTTATTCATACTGCATTGGGAATATGAAAGGATGTGGGTAGTCAGAATTGTAAGAGCGTTTACATCTCCTTTTTGCACAGATGCGTTACATCTTTTTTGGCCTGTTAAATTTGGGTTGTTACTAAGCACATAAAAGGACAAGAGGCATCTCTGTATTTTATACAGGGAAAAACCTCATACTTTACTTGTAGCTGCTTTACAGTGAAAAATATGGGCCTGAGATACACCACCACCCTGCAAAGTATCAAACATCTCCCAGAAGATGCTGAACTATCTTGGCGCCCACTTATTTCAGTGGGTGTTGAGGATGCTTGATAATGGACAGGATGAGGCCCTTTAACTTAACAGATGTGAAATTAAAGGGAAGAACATGAAAGAACACACACAGCTTCCAAGAGCAAGTGACGAAAATCTATGAAGAAAAGAGGAAGGCAGTAAAATACCTAATACGGATCAGTCAAAAATAAAGGAATCTTATTATGACAAAGCATGAAACTGGAATAAAACTTCAGGCAGTTTTATGCTAATGAAACATATTTATCTTTTCCTGAGAAAGTACACAAAGAATTAAAGAAGCCTCCATAAGACAGGACAAATATGAGTTAGAAAGCTCCAAATTTTGCCAGAGGCAGGAAATGGTTTGGAAAGACAGGACAAAAATAAATATCCGGCACTTCATCTATTAATTTTCAAATGTAACAGCAAACATGATGTATTGTTTTGGGTATCAGGTTAAAGTAGCAGCCTCATTCTATCTGTCAATCAACATGCCATGATTGTAAAGTGTCATTTTAGAGTGGTTATGGTGGCACTAAAAGAAGGGGACAGAAATCACTCTCTTTGGTGGGTGGGTGTGTAAGTAACTCATTACTGTACAGAAAAATTAGCCTAGTGGGAACCTTTAAGCATAGAAAATTAGTTCAGTTTTCTTAGTGGGAGCTACATACTCACTGAGAATGTTTTTAAGCCAGGTACAAAGAAATCATGGGACAGCAGAAAACACTCCTGCCAGAGCAGCTGTTCGTGTTTCCTTACAGCTACATTTTCAGAAAAAAAGTGCTCGCATATTCCCACAAGTGAATGGCAAAGGTACTAAGTCAACCAGCCAAATATCTTGAATATAAAATAACTTCCAAGTTTAGTGTTCTTTTCTTTTAGAAGGGAACAGAAGCAAGTCATTGAAGTCAGAAGGTCAAAAAAGTTGCCTTCCTGTTTCTTATTATATACAGCCTTGTCTTCCTGGAGTACAAAACAGAAAGGTGTCCTGGTTGTTTAATTGTTAGCAAACAGGTTGTTTGCAAACCGATACAATTCTGGGCTCAAACACAGAAACACATACAAATCTCTCCCTTGTTCTGCCATGCTACTACAGGAACTAGCACCATATAGGTTAAATGCTTCTTCTACAGAGTAACTAAAGTAACTAAAACCCAATACTATTCACACACCTAAAAACAAAGGAATAAAAACAGAATAACTATAAACCCTGAATGCAAGACAACATACTAAGCTAATCAAGCAGCAAGCACACCAACATCAACCTATAAAAAGTGCACTTAACATGTCAATGTCTCTCTTCTTTGAGATTTCTTGTCTAACAAATATCCTGAATTTTAGCACCACCATAAAAATATATAATGTTTACGAAAAAATAAAATTTTACCTACAGATTTTTTTTACTGAATTCTGTAAACTTCTCTTTTACTTTCCATTTGACAGGTAATAACATTTTAAACAAACTGAATTAAATTAAGCTTCTTAGTGACACTGCTTTTCCTACCAAAGATAAACTTGTAAGATGAACTGTCTAATTTAAAGCATTTTAGATTAGATCGAACAGCAATTAGCCCCTTGGCCTTTTACATGACTTAGTAACAAGTCTCAAGAGATGTAATGCTCTTACAGTTCTGGCTCCCCACATCCTTACCATATTATCAAGATTTCATATGATGACCCTGTGTGGTAACCATATCACTGTTGGAAATGCTACCAGAGATAGATATATAACATTTCTAGCTCTGTTGTATGATTACCACAAGTAGGGTCAGAACTGGCCAAAAGAAATGTGATACTTGCTCTACTATCAGTTGCATGCTCTGGGTCATAGACAGCAACTCATTTTTCCCCTGGCTGTGAAGACACAATGACTAAACAGATTTAATAGACAGGGAAGAGTACATTTCACATATGCAACTAAAGACTTAGGGAGTTACTCCTAAGGCATTTATACATGTGCTCAGGAGGGGGAGGGGGGGGGGGCATTAATTAAAGCAGTTCCGAGAACTCCTTTAATTAAAGTGCCCAGAGCATCACGTGTATCAGCATCCCTATGCTGAAAAATGGCATAACTAAAGCTCATCCAACAAACTTGCTGAAAAATGGAGTCGGGAGCACATTAATTAAAGTTTGTTGCACCTTAACTACAGTGCGCCGGAGCAGCATCGCATTGGAGCAGACTTGATTAATCGTGGTAATTACTGCATGTGCATAGGCACCCCTAGACACTGGTTCACAGGACCAACCAGTGCAGAAAACCTGAAGAACAGCAGTTCAACTGTGTAATGGGGAAAGTCAGCTTCAGAACTTCCTCCCTATGTTCAAAAAAAGGAACAAAAGCATCACTGTATTTTATATGCTCCTTTGAAGTGGCTAGAGAAAAACCTGATACTTCTGATACTTGTAGCACCTTTACAGTGAAAACAAGAAAAGACCATTACTGAGCGGAACTGTTATTTGTTCCCATTACTGTGTCCTATGGATGGTATGGAATTTGTTTCCCCATTAGCTAGTTAAGTGGGATGTACAAAGTGTCTATATGGAGAGTTCTGCGGATGTGTTAGAAGACGACAAGGTCGGTAAGGTGCGAGACTGCTAAGCAAATGAACAAGAAGCAGCCAACTAAGTGGCGGAAGAAAGAGTTCCTAATGCAAAGTGATAATAGAAAGGGATAAATGAAAGTGTTAAAGTGACAAATGATACCCACTGAAGTGAGAATCTAACAATGTAAGAAGCACCTACAATACAAAGGAAAACAATCATAAAAAAGAGAAACACAGGGAGGTAGGCAAAAAAGTATGAGCACAGTTATGTTACTTTTAAAAATATTTAATGAATATAAAGTTGATTGTTCAAATATTATTACTAAGTAGGCAGATGTAGGCATAATGTTTCCACAAATAAAAACTATTAAAAAGCAATTAAGAGTTGCCTAAGGGCAAAACATATCCCTATTTTCATATTTCTGGATATTGGAAATGAAGATAAATGTGAGACTTTAATGCCCATTCACTGCATTTGTTTATGAACCTTTAATATCCAGTCAGAAAAATAAATATGCTCCACAATTCTCAAAGGAGCTTCCCTTGCCACCAAAGGACATACAAGACAGGTACATGTCTGCCACATGCGAACCTGAAAGGCTCAACCTCCTCAGCAACAGAATTTGCCATTACCGCAGACATACCTGGGTAAATGTACAAGTCCTTTATTCATTTGGGTAGTTTGCATTTGGAAGCTGATATTTCATATTGCAATGTCTACTTCTCCCAACCTGGTGCCTGGTTTGTGAGAAGCAGGGTATGTGTACTGTACATACTAGGAGAAAGAAATAGAGCCTGAGTGAGTGCGTGCGTGCGTTCATGAGAGAGAGAGTGCAAGTGGGCACAAGACGCAAGTGAGTGCCCCCTTTTGCCCTGGTGTAGCTCTGGTGGCTCAGATGATTACTCTCTCCCACCAGCTTCAGCTACACAACTGGAGTGGAAACAACAGAAGGTAGAGGGGTGAAATCTTTCTCCCTCTTCTACAGTTGTCCCTTTTTCCCTTCTTATGATCTCCATGATTGATCTCTTCCTCATGACATCTCTCGTGTATGGGCAATATCCCTGTGCCACACTGGGCCAGACTACCAACACTGTCTTATACATCTTCTTTGGCACACTCAAGTGGGTTTTCCTGCAGCTTAGGTGGCCAGAATGTCCAGGCTTCCCCTCCCTCCTTAAGCTTTTGCTTCCTGCCTCTGCTCCTGGAGGCAGGGTAAGGTAGGGCTGGGCAGCAGGAGGGTGCTGCATGGACCTCAAGAGAGGAGCCACGAACAAGAGTGAGTCTTCATTGCTCACACTGTCCATACAGCAAAGAGAAGCTGGGCTTCTTGCATGGCAGGGGGAACACCAGGGCTCTAAGGCCTGTGCTGCACGTGGCCCCCCTGCCATCCAGAAGTTGAACAGCCTTGCTTTAACTCAAATCACAGATCAAAAGAACTAGGGTAGGGGATTTCCACACCCCTGACTAGGTTACCTCTTTCTCTTGAGATATATGCAATGGATGAATTGGATCAAAAATACTTCTGAGGAAAAACTGTCTGTCTTTGGAATGCACTAGCTGACATCTATTTGTAAGGACTATGCACTCCCCCATCTAACCTGAGTTTTAACTCATCCTAGTAAGCTACTATTTTACAGAATGCTCAGAACACAAGATCTCTATTTATTCATTTTTTTATTTCACATGATATGTCACTAGCAAGAAGTAAGGAAATCTTTACATTGTTTCAAACACAACAGGGGCACATTAGGTTGCATGCTACCATTTACCTGAAAGCAGAGGATTACTCTACAGAACTAATTCCCTAATTTTCATGTTACATCTTTAATCTCATTTTAAAAGAGGTTTCACAGTTCCCAGTAACCATGGTAATGGCTCAACAATTAGAACAAATCATGCATGCCTTGAATTAGTCACTATTTGATATGTTTACATATTAAAGACTGATGTTCGTTTATTTTAGAGCTCATTCTCATTTTAGAAAGCTTGACAAAAGGCTTTAGCTGTACTTTGTTGACAGTTTCACAAGTAAGGATCTTTTTAGTAGCCCTAACAGTAAGTAAACAGTTCCTGCATTACCCACAAAGGGACTGTACAATTTGAACTATGCTTGTTTGAAATGACTATAAGTTAAGGCAGGCATCAGTGTGGAAGCACCTACACCTGTACATACTAGGTGCTTTACATACTAGCACAGTTTATTTTTTATAAATTTTGCAAAGCTAGCAAAACTGACTAGGTATTTTTCTTTGGCGAAACGTTCTGATGAAAAATAGAGTTTTCTGAAAACTGAAATTTATTGCATGAAGAGTCTCACTTTCCCCATTTGGGAAAATGGAAATATATATATTTTTTGTTTCACATTGGTCTGATCTGGAATAGCTGCTTATTGAACTAACCCATAATGTCTCCCCTCACTTCCCTTCACCCCACAAATAAAAGGGAGTGAGGTGGGGAAACGTAACAAAAAAGGTAAAACTTGGTACAATTTTTTTTAGATCAGGCCTTTGAAATCAGTAATGCCTTATATTGTTCACCAGTTACCACTAAGTTAACTGACAGCAGTGATAAACTATAAAAAATGTCCCTGACAACTCAACTTGATAGGAAATGTATCAGGAAGGATGAGAAATGCTGTTCAGGGATCTTGACTATCTTAGGTACACAGAAGAAAGAGGAAAAAAAACAGAACTCAGGCACTGAACTGGACTGAGGGAAAAAAGAAAGTTACCTTTGGAGAACAGTTGAAATGCATGCCAGGTACTGGGAGTGTAGTTACATACATTGTAATACACCGATAAAGGTACAGCGTGCCAACTATACAGAAGAATCTTCTGCTAATAATAGACCTGGGGAGAGGAAAAGGAGAAAGAAGTGATAATTCAAAGCAAACAAGAGTTGAAAAACCCAGGGAAAAACATCATGTGAATTCCTATAGCCATTCAAGCTCAGTATTTTTTGATACTTTTTGAAAATCTTCATCAACATTCATGTAATAGTAAAATACTTTGTAAAAAAAAAAAAAAAAGAGAATATATGGTATCTGAATATACAAAAGCAAACTTAGGTTTCATGAATACAAACAACTGTTTAGAGGTACAGACATTACACTCAATGCACTTCAAGCATGCAGTAAGTGCTTTACAGCTGTAACTGAACAGAAATTCATGGCAGAAAGCACTTTAAAAATGGCAGATTCTGCTCTAAGTTAACCTTGGAGAGATGTGTACTAGCTTAAAGCATTTTCTGTTAGAGCACTTTATTGAGTGTCTGTGCCAGATCTCATCAAGGGTCTGACTGCTGCTATCCCAGGCAGTGCTGCGCAGGGCTGTTCTAGCCTCAGGCAGAGATCATTTGCTCTGCCTGAGCTCTGGGTTGGCCCCACCCTCTTGGCTGCCACTGACCTGAGACACTGAAAGCCTGGCTAAGGGGGTCAGGGAAGGGGGGTTTCTGTCTCTGCTGTCTCGGCCTTGTGGCAAGCCACAGTCTGGCTAGGGGTGTGCTGCAGAAGGAGTCTGAGGTCTGTCTCCTGGCAGCCACTGGCGGTGACCCCTCTCCCCAGCCTTGCCCCTCTGCCAGCTGGCAACCGTCAGCAGTGGCTGGGGTAGGGGGGAAAGGGACACCCCCTGCCACGAGGGCTCCCCCACAGCTTGCTGGCTCAGGGCTTGGGGGTAGGGGGTGTGCTGGATCCATGCAGCATTGGGGCTCCCTCTCCCCAGCCCGAGTTTCTGGCACAGCAAAACAGGGCTGGGCAGCTCTGCTGCAGCTACTTGCTACCACTGTCCAGAGGTGGGGTAGGGGGGGAGCCACCCTTCCCCCAAACCATGGGGACCTGGCCCAGCCCCTGTCCAAAGGCCCCAGCTAGCAAGCTGTAGAGGGGCCCTCGCAACGGGGGGAGGGTCTTGTCCCCCAGGGCGAGCAGCCAGCAGCTGCAGGAGGGGCAGCCTGGCCCAGCGTTTCCCTGCATCAGGAACTGAGACTGGGGGCAGGGAGACCCCTTGCTGTAGGAAGGGAGCCCCTGCCACGGGGACCTGGCCCAACCCTTCCCCCCCCCACCGCCCCAAGGCTAGTAAACTGGGGGGGAGCCTCGTAGTCTGGGGCTTCGTTTCCCCCCCTCCACCCCAGCTACTGCTGACAGTCACCAGCTGGTGGAAGGGCAGGGCTGGGGGGCTGCTCCAGCAGCCTCCTGGGGGCACCCCCAGTCTGCTGGCCTTGGCCAGCGCAGGCAGGCATGTCTGTTTAGTTGGAATGCGCTCTAACTTACAGAACTTTAAGTGGAATATTAGAGCACTTTCCATTGGGGGCTTTTTAAATGTTAGTTCTTAGCCATAGTTTTTAGAGATGCAATTAGGCTACAGGTTGAGGTAGTTTCCAAATTTGGCTCCATGCATTCTCTTAACATTAATGCTTCTTAATATTGCTAACATTTTCAACTTAATCATCCAGACATGTTAATATTATTACTGTTATTGTGATTACCAACAAGCAGTAATTAGATATGAAATATTATTAACCCTATGATATGCATTATCTAAAAGAATGAGAGCCCCCTTTGGGCTGAATGCTGTACAAACACAAATAAGAGAAAGATCCTTTAAGAGGCAGAAAACTAATTGTGAGCGGGTAGCTGGGAATGTTGTGTTCAAGGAATCTGGTGAAGAATGAACACAGCTTTATTTATTACCCATTATGTTTGTTTTTTAAGTAATTAGTATTCAAAACTGAAAACTAGCAAAGTATGACTGCAGTTGCTTATCTCAGTTCAAAAGAGGATACAAGTCAGATTAAGCATCCTCCCTCTTGTGCATCTTCTCTGCAGTTGCAAGAGGCCCAAATGACTTTCATTATACCTCACTTTCAGTGGAATATTGTGATCAAGAAAGATGTATAGCAAATGCTTTCCCACCTCTTTTTCCAAGGTCATTTAATTCTGAACAGAACCCTACCTTCCTGGACAGTAATTCCTATAGGTGATTACTCTTAAACTTTCATTTATTAAAAAAAAGAAAAAAGAAAAAAAAGACTGTAAAAGAGAAAAATATCTTCATTCCTTTAAATGTATAACATTTCAAACAACCATTGTCAAGCTGACCTATATTGATTCTCTAATTGGCCAGCTCAAATGATTTTTTGGCACAGTTAATAACCTGTAGTATTACTATCTGACTAAAGTAATTCAGCAATGCTGGATCAACATTTGGGAAAAAAAATATGTATACTGCTTTGTCAGAAAGATTTCAAAAAATAAACTGTAAGCTTTCAGAGAATGTCTTCCTTTTGATACACTATTTTTCATTAGAACCAGAACACCAGTAAGAAGTTTAGGGTTGTAGTCCTTAGCCCCATGAACTACACTGGTGGGGGGCAACCTTTCTGGCAGGTGTGTGACAAATTAGTAGGGCTGTGCGAAGCTTCAGTCTCTGATTCGATTCAGCAGAGATTCACCCCGATTCAGTGGCCAAACCCCTGAATTGAATCAGGAGACCCTTTAATCTCTCCGAATTGAATCAAAACCCTCCAAATCGATTTAGAGAGATTCGGAAAGATTTGGCGATTCAGACAGCTACAGCTTTAAACGTTTTTTCTACATATCTCAAGGTACCAGGAGGCTTGTGAATGCTGGGATGCTGGGGCACATGGAGCATCCCACAGGAGCATGGGGAGGGAGTGGAGGGGGTCCCCAGCGTGCTCAGCAGCAGACCCGGAAGTGGACCAGAACCATTTCCAGACCACTTCCGAGTACGCTGGGGAGTGCACCTGGCTCAGCGACTGGTGCCTCCTGGCTGACTGCCGAGCCGGGGGGGCACAAGGGCAAGCACGCTCCCTGGCAGACCCAGAAGTGGACAGAAGTACAGGGGGCCCCCTGCACTCCTGTGGGGTGCTCCATCTGCCCCAGCATTGCAGTGTTCACAAGCCATGCCTGGTACCTCGAGGTATGTAGAAAAAACATTTAAAACTACATCTATGGCCAAATCACTGATTCTCTGAATCAGCATCAAATCTTCAGATTTGGATTTGACTGAATCGAATCAGGGACGGTGACCCAAAACAACGAATCGAATCACTGTCCCCGATCTGGGCTGAATCTGAATCCGATTCAAATACAGCCCGTTTTGCATACCCCTACAGATTAGCCCCGTACTCTCCCTGAGTGCCACTCTAACCCCTTTCCTGGTTTGATCTGCTACTCTGCTTTTTTTTGCTTCCTGCCCTGTGCACCCTAACCAAGCTGCTGCTCTGCCTTCTGCCCTGTCTGGCACTGTACTGCCTGGGCCCTCACCAAACTTCTGGGTGCCTCACAAAGGTTGCTCATGCCACTTGTGGCCCCCAATGTCACAGGTTGGCCACCCCTGGATTATGCTCTCCCAAGATAGGTTCAAGGCATTATCCATTCTCATTGCTAAAAATTCCATTAAAATTTTATGGGGAATCCTTCCCAAAAATCTAGCCCCTAAATTAGAAGTCAATAAAAAGAATGCAATGGAGTAAAGAGACATTTACTTTTTTACCTTCAGACACTGATTGCTGAAAAAAATATTTTGGGAAAGATCATGCTGGCTTTAGAGAAAGCTATTCCTGCACGGATCATTGCTTGGCATTGTATTATCAGGCCTCTACATATGTTAAATGACAAAAATCCGTTGTTTATAGCCTTCATAGATCTCAGTGGAGACTTTGACTCCATAGACGCATTAAAATTATGGAAGAAACTGGCAATAACAGCAAAAGAAAAAGCTTTCTGATAATTAATCATCACTTACTATTCAAACACAGCATCAAGGGTGCATTATCAGATTGGCAGTGCCCTATTCAATCGTTTCCCAATTAAGACAGGTACGACAAGGATATCTGCTTTTCAACTTATTTTTTAATTTTAAAAGGTTTTAACAGGGAATCCATTCCATACACCCATGATTTTGAATGATCAGATTTTTCTCTTGCTTTATGCAGATGATGCATCAATTCTGTCACAATTCCAAACAGGACTCTAAAGATTATTCAACAGTACTGCAACTCAAATAGCTTAGAAATCAAGGCTACTTACAGACATAAAAAACCCTGGCGCTTTGCTTTAAACTCATTGTGCTCCTGCGCTGAACCGGCACCGTGTTAGATGGGCCCAGCTTGCCCAACATCTGTATAGATTGGGTGATTTAGTGGGGCTTTTTTGAAAAAGAGCTTTTATCTAATAGCTGACTGAATCAGCTATTAGATAAAAGTATAAACAGAGTAAAAAGCTGTTCTCATTCTTCTGGATGAGACCTCTCTGCATCATTCAAATGCTCCCAATCACAAAATATAGCTATCTTGCCTAAAGAAGTTCACAAAGATCCAGAGAAATGTGTTAAAATTAAGGAACCCCCCTGCAAGAAAGATACTGGACAATGAATACTGAAGGGGAACTCCTGACCTTTGGACCTCCCGCAAGGATCAATTTTCTCAGGTCCCATGCAAAATTTATGCACAGCCAATTGGTTAAACTAGTTAAATAGTGTGGGCTGAAGTACCAATAACATGCGGATGAAGCACAACTCTATATTTTGCCACGTATGACCATGCAACTACCACCAGAAAGATTTTGTGCTGGCATAAACTCAGCCAATAGATGAATATCAGATGACTGAAGGTTTGAATCAAAGACAGCACTGGTGAAGAGAACAGCATTTTTGAAAGTTTCTAGCCAAGGAAGTCTCCTTTTTCAGGACTGATCAATAGTGGGTACAACACATAAAGCTGTAGCTAACAGGTGCTCCAAGATTCCTTAGACAGTAGCATCCATGAGTGGTAGGTACCTATAATCTCTGTTTGGTTAGAAGACTAACCCACCCTGGCAAAGATGGAACTGTCCTAAGGTTTGACCCCAGTACTCAGCCATGGCAGAGGGTCGGACTTGATGATCTGTCAAGGTCCCTTCCGACCCTACAACTATGAAACTATGAAGGTTATTCATCACTTCATCATGGCTTTTTTTAGGTGATGCAACAATGCAATTCCAGGGGCATGAAGCCTTCAATGCTCAGGAAATGCCACCAGGCGCAGAACACCGCTGTCTATTATCTCAACAATTAGTTATTAAATCCAGTTAAAGATCTTGGTTCTTACCATCAAGGTGCTTGACGGCCTGTAGGATGAACTAAAGGGTGATGAAAACTGAGGTTGATAAAGTTCATTCAGTTGGCACAATGGAGCTTCCTTTAATAAAAGGTAAAGCTTGTTGGTACAGTAAACAAAAAATTCTGGGTGACCAGTCCAAGATTGTGGAATGAACTCCTACAGGAATTAAGAGCTAACTCAACACCTTACACTCTATGGGTAATTTACAATTCTTTGACTGGTTTTCTTTAACAAGCAGTACAACCCCCCCACACAGACTTAAAAATTATCAGTACAAAATGTGTCTGTAGCTTATACACATACAAATATCCAAACAAAAAATACACTCCATTTCATACACTTTTCTCTTTAAGGAGGAGTACATGGCACATTAGTAGGGTTGGTTAATGGACTCTGGAAGGCATACAGATATTAACATGACAAATGAAAATTAAGAATCTACATGCAAGCTTTTCAAATTACTACCCTGATGCATTATTCAGGGAGTAGGGATCTAATAGAGTATGCAACCTTCAAAGAAATAAATTATAAAGTTAATGAAATAATATTTAGTTACATTCTACAGATGTTAGAGAAATATTACCTGGCAAAATCTCCAAGTGAAGTAGCTTTTATTGCATTTTATTAATATATTATCAATAGTATTATAGTATTGTAAAAAGTCATTGTTTTAAAAAAAATCCAACTTGGGTAATTATCTCAGATAAATTATATTAAATCTATTTATTGTAATTTAAAATAGATAACGAAGAATAACTGATTCACAAGGAAACATCACTGTGTAGCTAGAGTAGAAAACCGGACGCTAGAAAAGCTGAGTCTAATGACTTTTGGAAACTCTCCAATTTCAGGATTACTGGCACCAAACATTTTGCTTTGGCTTGATTAATGTTATACAGAATAAAGATCCAATCAACGTGAGATTAATACGGTTGAAAACCAGCTTTTATTCTCTAACTTGGCTATTTATATCTTTAATTAAAGAGAGCTGGTTAGCTCTGTTAGTTTGAAGTTAGACAGAAGGTAAAGCAGGGCGGCACCTTGTAAATCCATATATAACATCTGACAAAAGCTCACACCTCTCTGAACAAGTTAGTTTCTAATGTGCCACACTGCCCTGCCTTCTGCCCATCTTTAATTAGGATGACTTTCTAGAAACTTCCCCCTGCAGCTGAAAGCAGCACACTCTAAAAACAGTTGCTACAATTCCTCAAATCTCCTTTTCTGAAGGAGTTCAATTTTAATCTCTCCTTCCCATTCTTCTGAACTACACTCCAACCCCCAAACCAAACTAAAGGTGTAACAAGATTTGCCTGTTGGCCTCTTCCCTTCCTTCCTTTAAAGCATGTCTGCTGCAATTTGATCTTGAAAATTACTGTTTTTCAGTATTGCAATGGTCACTTTGTCTAGGGCAGTTTCTCCATAGCCAACATAATCCTTCTGAATTTACCAAATTAAATGGGATTTCTGGTGAAGCCCTGTTTAGGATACGATGGAAGTATTCTTGCCAGCTTCTCTTTTGCTCTTCTACAACAGTAAGGGTCTTTCCCAGTGTATCTTTTTTCGGACATTCCATACTGTGACTAAAGTTTCCAATAATTAATTTAGTGGTTCTCATGTCCCCTTCGTTACTGCCATTTCTGCTTCCAGTGCCTATCAATCTATGGTTTCTATCCTTCTCGTCCAATTTTTATTCTTATATTCTTTTAATTCCACCTTAAATTTTTTTACGGCTTGTTCATACCCAAAATAGCTCCTACTTCCCTGGTACTTGCCCCACAACATATTCTCAGACAGCAATCATAATCTCGCAGCCTTATTTTGTGAGGTAAATCAAATCAGCTCTTTATTTTTCTCTGTAAGCTTAGATGTCCCTTTCTCCTCATCTGCACTAGTTTTTGAATTAATTTTTTCTTGAATATGGGAGACTAGCACCATACACTTATTTCCAGATGAGATCTCACCAGTCCCCTTCTGAAAGCATTAATGTCTCTCATGAAAATAGCTCTCCTAGAACAATATGCGTCTTTTAATGCCATATTACACATTGGTGACTCAGTCATCCTATGATCGGCTAGTACCCACAAGTCTTCTTCTCATTTCCAGCTTATGAATTGTCAGTTTTTAAGAAAAATTGTGTCGATTAGGTATATGTTGTATTATAAAATGTCACCCCATTTCTATTACTCAGGTTTTCAAGGTCATCTTTTTTTGATATCATAAATCTCAACTCTGCCGATGATGTGTCTTTGCATCATCAAGTACAATCAATACAGTCCTATTTCTTGTGCCAATACCTTAAGAATCAATGTGGTATCACAGTAATTACCCCTACCCAAGCACTTCCTCTATCCTCTGTTGTCATCTCCTCTTCAGCCAGTTCCTTACCCCATATTACAGTTCTGTTACTCCTATAACTTAACCTGTTTCTGATGCATTCATGTTGATTTTTTTTGTCTGGGAGAAGACAGACAACAGTACTCTGCCATGCACATTTTGTTTCTTCTGCTATCTCACCGAAGCAACACCATGAGGTAGAATAAATATCCTGTTCATCCAGTGCTCTCTAATAGCAGGGGGGCCATATACAAACATCTATCACGTGAGGTGCAAGTTTCCAAACACTTCACACCTCTGCTGTGGCACTTGCATATACTCCTGCTGAGTGCTGTGCACTATATGGGGCTGGAGCGCACACACTAGGTTTCTTAATTCCAGCCTTAACATTATGAGTGGGGTGACACTTGCTTCATCATCATCATCCATTGCTTTGCTGACTCAGAGTGGAGCAGTTTACAGGAGAAATCTGGCAAGCATAGTCATATTTCCACCTTGCTTAGAGCGCCAGACATGTCTGTGTTGAACTCTGTGTTGTATACTCATCAATATGAAACCCATCTTCAAGGAACTGTACTCACCAAACCAAAGACAATCATTACTGTAAGACTCATCATCTGTGATGCAATAAGAGTATTTTTTCCATACTTCACTATGGAGGCCCAAGTGACTAGAGAGAGTGAATATTATGTATACTGCTCTGTCTGCTGCAGGGATTTGCCCTGAACAATGGATATGAATGTCTTGTTTTCCATAACCTGTTAATATTATTATCATCTTGAATTGGCTCTGGTTAGTCTGCCACACATTCAATTTAAGGCACAATGGAAAACAGCCTGAAAAATGTTACAGATCTTTTGCGGAATATTTTTGCAGCTGGTTTCCTGCTTTGCTGTGCCAATAATTTCTTGAACATGTGGCAGGATTATTATTTATGGCAAAATTAACAGGTTAATCACATCTAACTGTAACATCTACTAAGGGCCTGTATTATATCTTGGGTACTTGCTTGATTTTACTATGGGCATCAGCATAGAGACAGATGCCAGATCTCTCATTCTGGCAGACCACTTTGAAGTTTTTTTCTTTTTCTTCGTCCCTTGTCTTCTCTCTGGAATCTCTCTTTAGTCTTGAAATAAAACTTATGCTGAGTTATTCATTTTTTGCTAGCATAAGATGCAGATTTCACCACCTGAGTTTGGGGAGTAGAAAAAGCAGATATAGTCATCAGTACTGGAACTGAAAGCATGCAGGCATTCAGCTATAGAGTTGGCAGCACTGAGGATGCACGTACTAGTGGTTTCTCTTACAGTAAGACAGGAGGACTGGACATTGTCAGTGATGGCACTTTTGGCATCTTCTTCACCTTCTTTCCATTGTTTGAACCCAAAGCAGGATGAAGAGTTAGTTCACACAAATTATTTCAGTTTTGCATCAGCTTTGTATCCAAGCTGGACAGGCTGCTTAAAAAGATGGAGCTCAAGTAATTATAGTTTTTGGCTCTGGCAGATTTTGATGAAGAAAAGAATATAAAGTGAAGAACATAGCATGGAGTGGGGCTCTTTCCTTGGCAGAACTACTAGTGGCTGCATCCACACTTGATGAGAATTAGTCCAGTGACCTACTGACAGCACCACAATGTATGGCAATTGGTGTAAGCATCTTACCCAGATAAGTTTTCTTCTTTCTTCCCCTCTCCCTTCTTCTCCCCCTGACACACTTTTTTATTTCTTAAGAGAAAAAAACCTCTTTGAGAAAATATGGGAAGATTGGATTCTTTATCAAATAGACAACAATATGTCTAAGTTTAGAGTGGGTTGGGTATTTTCATTACTAATCATTTTAGTGAGGTAGAAGAGGAAAGAACAGAAGAAGGGCTGTGATCATGCCAACGTTAATGTCATCACAAAGGAACACAGGGCTTATAAATTATTTCAATGGATACTGCTATGGAAAAATATCAAATTTTGCATGCATACAGAATCATAGAAAATTAGGGTTGGAAGGGACCTCAGGAGGTAGCTTAGTCCAATCCCCTGCTCAAAGCAAGACCATCCCCAACTAGATCATTCCAGCCAGGGCTTTGTCGAGCCAGGCCTTAAAAACATCAAAGGACAGATATTCCACTACCTCTTTAGGTAACCTGTTTCAATGTTCCACCACCCTCCTAGTGAGAACATTTTTCCTAATATCCAACCTAAACCTCCCTTGCTGCAACTTGAGACCATTGGTCCTTGTTCTGTCATCTGCCACTGCTGAGACCAGTCTAGTTCCATCCTCTTTGAACCACCCCGTACATAGTTAAAGGATACTGTGAAATCCCCACTCAGGCTTCTCTTCTGCAGACTAAATAAACCCAGGGCATTTATACACGTGCTGCAGGAGTTGGGGGAGAGCTGCTCTAATTAAAGTGCCTGAAGTGTCATGTGTATCAGAATCTCCATGCTGATTTATGGCAGTGGGGGCGCTTTAACTAAAGCACATTGAACGAACTTTAGTTAAAGTGCTCCCACTGCCATTTTTCAGTGCAGGCATGCTGATACATCTGATGCTGGAGTCTGCTGGAGCACAGTAATTACAGCGTGTCAGATTAATTACAGTGTGTTAGAGGAGACTCGCTTCACACATATAGGTGCCTCCACTTCCCTCAGTCTTTCTTCATAAGTCATGTCCCCCAGCCTCCAAACCTTTTTTCATTGGCTGGACTGTCTCCAACTTGTTCACATCCTTTCTGTAGTGGGGTGCCCAAAACTGGACACAGTACTTCTGATGTGGCCTCCACGGGTGCAGAATAGAGCAAAATAATTACTTGCCTAGATGTGCTGGCAATGCTACTACTAATGCAGCCCAGTATGCTATTAGCCTTCTTGGTAACAAGGGCAACATAGGCACCTTTCCACACTGGATCCACAGTAGCACGTGCTCAAAAACAAACAAACAGAAAAAGATCGCAATGAGCTGTAGTAAGGCTCTTTGTCTTTTCATTTATATGACAAGTGTAATCAGGAAATAACTTCATTAGATTTAACTGGAAAGTTGCATACAAATAAATGGAATTATTTTGAACCAGAACCTTACCATCCACAAAGAAAGCGGGAGAGCGTGACTGGATTAAGCCTCCTTCCTATACTTTCTTTTACATGTATATAGAAGTAAAGATAGCAAATTACCAAATAACAGCAATAAACTGTCAGAGCAAATTATAAAACACAATGGTAACTGTACATGCTTTCCTTTCCCTAGATATATAATGTAGTTTTGAATTCTCAGACAATGAGATGGTATATAAAATCATACAAGTGTGACAAGAGTGCTTTGCCAATTAAATCATTATGAAGGCTTTTCAAAATTAAAATGAATGTTTTAGCACTACCAACAGGGAAAACAACTCACAAAAGTTCAGAGAGGGTTGAAAGTGTATCAGCATTTGAAACTCCATGGATGTTTCAAAAGGCTCCCTACGAAAGCTTAACTTAAAGTTTAAATGAATCACAAGAATTTATTTTATTTTTGAAAAGGGGGGAAATACACATCTTCAAATTCCATTTTTTCATTCTGGTCTACAAATAAAAGTCTCAATATAGCCTATGTATTTAAATGGTGATTAATACATTTTCCTTCCCACATGCAACCGCTAGTAGCCATTAAAAGATAGGCTATATGTTTCTGAACACCTACTTTTTCTATCATGATGACCACTCTGGGTATAGCAACTTTTGAGGGAAAAGACTAGCATAAATTCTACCACTAGAATAGGTTTACACTTTTTCATTTTCATGAAGAGTTGGGTTCCTGGATGGCCAAGGGGAATAACCAATAAATAAGGATTGATCCCGGGGAGCAAAGAGCATGGGAGCTGTTGGAAAGTCCCTAATGGAAGGCTCTCTCTCCCCACAACCTTTAGGTAGGGACTTCCAGAAAGTGGATGTTCATGCTGAGATATGTGCAAACATTGTGTACCTTAACTCCACCAACACCCTCCCGCCCAAAAAAAAAAGGAAAAGAAAAGAAAGAAAATATGAGCTCAGCACAGTCCTTTAAGTTCTTTAAAAAATAAATCACGAGAATACTGTGGCACTGTTTGGTCAATGGCAAAATTAAAACTTATTCCTGATAGTCAATCTATTTTGTAAATAAACTATGACAATGCCTTAAACACTTTGCTCACAAGGTTTGATGAGAGATTGATCTAATCAGGTACCAAACTAAATCATCTACTGGTAGTATACATTAGATCCTCTCTCCCATCTTTACATCAATAAAAAAAACAAATAAAAATCAGTTAACCAAGATGCAGAGATCCCAGACGTATTCACATAGCTTTTTTCACATAGTATTATGCAGGTCTTTTATGAGCTTCAAATTCTTAAGAGCTGGGATGATATTTTTTGCTTATTTTTGTGCACTTTTAAAAGTACTATTCACCTTAAGGTAGAAAAATAATAATATTGATGAAATTAGCCTAGCTTAAGTGACAGCAAGCACAATGCAAAATATAACACTTGCGTTTCACAAAGATGTCAGGCTGGCAACTAAAGTTGAGCTCTACCTTATACATACCCTAATGGGCCAGCCAATTTGAATTAAAGCACCAAGATCCAGGTTAAGGGTTTTTTGTATATAAAAACGATTTACGTTAGGGGCAAATCTCATGTTATAGCTCAAGTTAATTCTGCAGTTAAGTAAAGTCCACACATTTTTCAGCATGTAATTTGGCACTTTGGTTTGACTTGCTCCATTTCTGCAGGAAAAAAATCCACATATACTTCAACATGTGTATCATTATACATGGATTTTTAAAGCTGATAAGACCAACTGTTATTTCTAAAAGTTAGCACCTAAACACCCCTCCCCAACTATCTCAAAACCCCACCTCATAGTTAAATTGATTTTAATTTCAAATTCAAGTCTCAGCCTGCCAAAAAAACACTTATATTTACCCAATGCCTCAGTTTTCAAAGTATTTACTTACTTGTATTTTAAGAGCAGCCACTGAATTAACCAGAGTCCTACAAGGATCATGCCGTTAATTTCACAAATAGAGAAGGCCCATTGAACCCGGTTAAAATGGTCAAAAAATGCATCTGGTAGGGGAGGTTGCACCTCCTTGGGAGGCACTCGTTCATGGACGACTGAGATTGTCACTGTGGTAAAGATGAAACAGCAAAGTGCATAAAGAAAAGCCAGGAAAGTCTTCCCCCATTCCATAGGATACTGGGAACGCTCTGGTTCTGGCATAGGGATCTTTATCATTTCTTTTCTATATCCATTTGGCATCCTGTTCAGTTTGATTTTACTGCTGAAACCATTTTCACCGGTGACAACATCCATGCTGACACTAAGGTGCCCATTGGCATGCCCATTTTTGTGTGCCTCAATGTGGTGCTCCATTTTTAAAGTTTCTATCATGTCTAATAACCGCTGCCCGTTGTCGGAAGACACACGTGACAAAGGTGGCTTCTTAAAATCCTCCTTAGTTAAATTGATCAAGTCCTGCCCAGTGAAACTTCCCAATGGCTCACAATATTCCGGCATAGCGTTCTCCATCAGCCAATCTGTCACCTCTTTGGGTGACCAAAATATCACCTCTTTCATTTCGTCAGGGAATCAGCATGCAGATTTAATTTTAATTAAATTGGGCAATGGTTCCAGCACAACAAAAAGCTCCGTCCCGGCTTGTTCATCTTGTCAGATGTGCCGCAAAAACCAATTTGGCAAAGTTGACAAATACAAATTTTTAAACTGCTTGTACAAATACCTATACAATGTGGAAAGCACAGGAAATGGTTCACTTCATTTTTGCATATGTATTCTTCTTTCTAGTGAGAAAAGAAAAATAAAGGTATTAGGATGGCATTTAACAACAAAAAATTGACCTGCTGAAGTCTATTCAGACACCGTGGAGTTGAGGCAAAGTAACGCGCTGCTTCTTCTAGTAAAGCACAATTTGTTGTTTGTTTGGTTTTTTGACATCTGCAAGCAGCATCTATTTCTATACATATTATGATAACAATTATTATCCATTTGGGAGTGGGAGGTGGGGCACAGGGTCCGTCTTTGCCCTCTGTCATATAGCTCCTGACACAACAGATTCTGGTCCAGGACTAAGGATCCAAGATACTACAATACTTATAAAATATTAAACACTGTTGGTTAAATTCCTATTGACCTATTATAAGATATTATGAATGCAACTCCTCCTCTATTATAGCACCTCTTTCACATTACTTTATGTTGCTCTCTCCAATTAAGTTGCACCTAAAAATTAAACAGTAAATGCTTCAGGGCAGGGAGTAAGTTTTTGTTCTGATAAGCACCAAGGACAATTTTGGGAACTAACTAAATAAATATAGCAAACTCTTATTTTATAAGTTAGTAAACACACAGAAGCAACAAGATGTGGATGCCACCTTCCTGCTCAAAGCAATAATTAGTAAAACAAAGTCACTGAAAGTCATCTGTTTGTTTTTTGGTAATCTTTGCAGTTCCGAAGGTGAAAACTATGGCCTTTTAAAAGAGGAATTACTGCTTTAGTTAAGAGATGAGCCAAGGAGGCAGAATACTGACTTTAATCCAAATAACATATTTACATGAGGATGTGGTTTTAATTGCTCCAAAATTTCAAGCTGTTCTCAAAGGATTTTAGCCAAAAATATTGTCAGCTATACCTAGCTGATGTCTCAAGATTTCAGCACCTCTTGGCCATGGAAATCAGAAATTTTGGTCACACTTTAATCTGAATAGTTAGATCCTGGGGGTGTATCTCTGCAAGTGGGGAACCCTGAATTTCCCTGTTTACACAGCCACCCCAACATTCCCTAGGGCACCCCTCTAAGTGGGGAAAGCAGGACAGGTACTCCCAGGGCTTGAGGAGTACAATCTTGCGAAGAAATTCCCATGGTGCACAGGACTAGACCCTTCAAACCCTGGGAACACCTGCCCTGGTTTCCCCACTTACAGAGAGGTGCCGCCAGGAATAAAAAATTAAGTACTAAATCCCAAATTTCTGACTTCTAAAAATTAAATTCAATGTTTTTGTAGTTTATCTCGAATAACTTATAATTGAATGCTAAGTTTTAAAAAATGAAAGCATTAAAGCACTGAACAGAAGGACAACTTTTAATCAAGTCACAGAGAAATGTAGTGAGATTAAGCTAAAAATGCCAAAACCACAGGGGGAGGGAGCAGCACTAAAACAGAGAGAAGAGAAATAAAAACCACAGGAAAAAGTAGTGAGCTCTAAAGCCTTATGCCAAACCAGCAAAACACATTAACATGACAAGGTAGGTGTGTGGCATTTGGCAAATGTCCATGGCAAATTCTGAGTTTGGAAATATTTATAACAGGAGACAGGGTGAAGAAATCAAATCTCAGACCAGAAAAAAGTAAAAAGGATTAAGTCAGATTCACAGCTCCCATCCACAACCTCACAACCCTGGAGACCATCAGCTGCATTCCTCCTCCTCGTCTCCACCTCTGCCAAAATTCTGCTTTCGCATTAGTTGGATAATATATTACAATATTTTACCCAAGCATGGCTGAACAGTCATTAGTTTATAGGCCATCATATGCTTACTATGAGTAAAAACCAAAATTTAAGAACAAAAGCCCCAAAGATAATTAAATCTCTTCTACTTCCATGATTAGGCAGACAATACTACCTGAGAGAAACCGAAGATGAGCCCACTCTCCCACTCCACACACACACAACTGAATACAATCTCTGACTTAGTGCATCTCAATATAAAAAGAATGCAGGATAAGAATTTGACTTGGTCAATCAGAAAATCTCAGATCGATAAAAGTCATTAAAAACTTTACATGTCCCATGAATATTTCAGCACTGGAGATCAAACTATGCTCTGCTGACTACTTGTACCCAAAAGATACTTTATGACTATCAGCCTTTGGAGTAAGTACGTCTTCCTCATTTTAGCTGATGAATAGCATATACATGTTGTGCTATACATAAACATATAATGTCCCTTTGCCACTATTCCCCCTTCCCAATATTAATTATTTTGCAATATTAGGACAGGAAAAAAAAACTTACTTTTGCTAGCTGCCTTCCTCCTATTTGAACCAGTGTTTACTGAATAAAACTTTAAGCCATGAAACACGGTTATTCGAGTCATATCTAGCAAATTAATATTTTATTACATAGCACAGGTTGGGGGTGGGGAGTGGGAAAAGGAGATGAGAAGAGGAAGGATCCACTGAATTATACAAGTCAACCCACAGTATAAGCTACTACAAAGCTTACATTGGAGGCAAGACCAAGTAACAACCATATTAAAGTCTGCGTTATAACAAAACAACTATAATTATGAGAACACCTGACATAGTCTGGCTCTTTAACAGCTGTAAGGGAAAGATGGCAAGCTGTTTCTCTGTGAAGGAAAGGCTACACCATACAAGGACCTTCCCTTTTATTTTTGGAAGATCCACTTTTTGGCAACTTTAAGAGCTGAAGGAAACAGGTCTAAATGTTGGCCTCTTGCATTTGTGAGCAGTTTGAAAAAAAATCAACTTAATGACACACAGGATCAAAACTATGGAATGACAAACTTAACTGATTAACTCCCACAAAACTATAGCTTAATATGCTGGAGTTAATTAACGTAGTCTGTTCTTTTTAAATTTTAAAACTTCACAGCTAAATATAATTTCAATATCTCACTTTATGAAATATACAACATAATATATAGGTACCCTTAGATTTGAAGTATGTGCCCAATGCCTGCTCCAACACATGCAAACGAGCATGTGTTGAAGCAGATTCAATTAACAGAGTCTGCTGGATTGTGCCAATTAGCACACAGGAGGACATGTAAAGATGCCCTGAAAGTTTACTTTCAAATCCTCTAGCCAATGTTAGCTATAACAGTGCAAAAAAGTTGGTTTTAAAGAGAATGTGCATTCTAAAAAAACAAAACCAAACAAAAAAAACCCCTCCTTTGTGCATAATCCAGAAACTAGCGACTGTATCACAAGCTGTCATATCAGTTTTATAATGAAAAACCATCTTGTACTTTGGTAACTGTATCCTTGACTGCTCAGCACTTCTCAACTTAAGAACATTTATTTAGGTGCCTAAATACAGTTAGAAGTCTAACACCATTTAAAGTCTTTTTTTATTGTCTTGAATTTTAGATGTGAAGGTTATTAAGACTAATATATTTAATTACTCCTTATAAATTAGGCTAATATTCACTTTTGTATTTTAACCCTATTCAGGGTTAAACCAATTTAGTTTGTGACCAATATTTAGGATTACTTCGTAGTATTATATGTGGGGTACTTATGAATCCCCTCGTAGGTTCCAACAGCATCAAAATGTAAGAACAGAACTACTTCAGGTTTTGCCCAAGAGCTGATTATGTTAACTAGTCTTAAAGAACAACTTCAAGCTTATCTGCGGGTTTTTAAGGCTTTACCTTGTATAAAATCGGTCTTCCTGGGGACTGCTGATGCATCCCATACTGCAAGAAATAATCAGTTTGGGACCATTAACCATTGCTAGATATCTTAAAATGATAAGAAACATGGCTACCTTGGAGGAGAGAGTCAGCCATGTGGGGTATATATACCCTTAACGTGGGTTTGTTATTGATTTGAAACACACTTTTGTGGTGCTTTGGTAGACTATTTTTGGTTTAGCTTGTCTTGATTATTAGACCTGTTTGTTTATTACTGTTGGCATGTGTAAGTTACTGACGTGATGTTAAAAATCTCTGTAGTGTCTGGGAGCTCTTGTTGGACAGGCGGTCATGTGTAAGGTGTTGTACAGAAAGAAAACAAAGTCTGTCTGTTCCCCAGAGACTGTACAGTGGAAGCAATGACACAGTTTAAGCCAGTGGTAGTTTGATTGAGTCATAAACACTTTGGATTTGGTTTTTGGCACTAACATTTTAAACACGCCTTATTCTGAGTCATGACATTACATCTTAAGTCATGAAGATTCTAAAGAACGAACAGGTTTGTGGGGTTTTTTTTATAACTCTACAAAAAGAGTGTTATATATAAAAAAATTCTACAAAAATTTTGTTATTGACTTAAAATATTCAACATTTTACCATTAAATTTGAGTGTCTGCTTAGCTGGTATTTAAAGATCTCTTCAAAGCTCGTGAAATTGGCTGCTAGTTATTTTACTAATTTCTATAGTAACTGTTGCCTCAGCAGCAAAGCGTTTCACATACATGCAAAACAAGAACAAGGAAGGGATGGTCTTGTACATTTAGGCCTGGGACTTGGAATCAGGAGCTCTGGTTTCTGATTCTGAAATTTGCTCTGCGTATGTTTGGGGGAAATAGCTTTTCCATTAACTATTTTATGTCCACTTCACAATCCACCCTTCTAAGACAACTCTTGCTCAAATTCTGAGGCACCTGCTTCAAGCAGATCTGTGAACAGAATCAAAATCTAATATAAATGAGCCAAGAGTCATCCCCTTTGCTATACAGTGCATCAGAAGGATCATGGCAAATTAGATGGCTAGTTTAGTATGGTTCTGTGGCCCCTGGTTCACATTAATTTAAAGTCACCATAGGATCTGAACCCCTGATCCCAACAGTCGCCTCTCCTGCCGTGCCATATGTGCATGGCAGAATAAGTGATTTTTGGGATCAGGGATAAGATTCTGTTTGTGCCCTTCTTACTTGTCAGTGCATGATCATGGTCCCAGGCTCTTCTTGCACTGGCAAATTGAAAACTGAGTACCAACAACTTGGTGTTGACCCAGTGTGGTCCAGAGGCTGACAGACAGCAGACCATCAGTCAGCCTCAGGGCCACGCTGGGGTCTTGAACCAGTCCTGGGGCCAGGATCAGTTTGAGACCCCACTGCGGTCCTGGAAATGGGGCTGACCATCAGCTTATTGTTATACAAACCCTGGGGCAGACCTGGACATGCCATGGGTTAATTTAAGACACCATACAAATCAACCATAAACATGGTCTACATTATGTGTGGAACATTTTTATGGCTGGTTTGCCATTTTATGGCACCTTAAATTGGCGCATACGTACCACAAATCATTTATGCCATGATCAACACCTTAATTGCGACATAAATGTAACATGTAGAGGGGCCCTGTTTTTCATTAGCTAGAGCATGTATAGAAGTTTGAGTCAGCTGCTACTTTTATGCTGAGAGAGCTGGCTCTGTAGTGTAAGTCATTTATGAGTTTTGTTCATTTACATCCAGCTCATGTATTCCTGCT
>NW_005842055.1:2651493-2662075 GCF_000455745.1 Alligator sinensis
AGACCTAAGTGTCAATGTTGGTACAGTTGGCTATACTGTCCTCTTATATTTTATTGTTAAAAATGTTGAATGATTGTTCTTTATTTTGGAGTTCAAACTGATTTATTAAGCAAAGGAAGTTTTTTTATCCATAGCTAGTGAATTCAGCTGATTCTGCTTACCATTTCTTTCAAGATTTTAGAAGTAGGTCCCTTCCAGCTCTTTTTTTGTTTTGCTCAATACCGATAAGCTTTTCAGAGTCTCTTGCATTGTCCTAGGTCTAACACAATGTCGCCTTGGTCTCTGTTGCTTTTCCTGCCTGGGCCAAAACAAAGTCTTCTAAATTCTAAAATTAATTTACTGTAACTATTGTGACATGTGGCAATTATGTCTGTTGTGAGATCAACACGAGTTCACAAACAAGGAGTTTGGTGACACACCCCTGAAATATTGAATAGCTACAGTCACTGATGAGAAGACTGATCTAAAAATCAGTATTGGTCCTTTTGTTCTGTTTAACTGATAGTAACCAGAACAATTATTTTTAGGATGCATTTGCGAAACTTGCTTGTAAAAATCTAAGGGTAAGTATTTACAATAAATAAAAATAAGTATAGCATGCACTCCTTGTACAGCATATATCAAGATGAATTACTTCTTCATTCAAACTTGATTAAGAGGACTCATTCCTTAGTCTCAGGTCATGCATACTCATAAAACTAGTTTGTCTGCACAACTTTTCCTCTCTTTTGTCTGCTTCCCTGAAGTAGCTATGGAGACAAACATTGTCAGGCTCTCACCTTGACCACAATTTTATCATCTAATAGCTGCCTTTTGTTTTGTTGTATACGGGTATACTGGTTTCCAGAATAATTGTTTTGTTTTTCTTTTTGCTTCGTTTTCTTGACAAATTACTTCAGACCGTCCAATAGCAATCAATTATTTAATACTACTACTATAGGAAACAGGCTGTGGCTGAAATGCCAGGGAATGGCATCAGAGCCACTCAATACGGGGAGAACTGTCTTTGTCAGCAAAAACTGTTCAAGTGAAATTTGTCACAGTCTTTACTATACTATTGGGCACAGGTTTAACAACACAAACTGAAATCTTTTTATTGAACTGATCATTACACAAATGGGATCCCTGTAATGCTAGGCAGTATAAAGAATAGCTACCTTGGTATTTAAGTTTATTTAACCAAATTAAAGGCTAATGTCAAAAGCAAGCAAGAACATGAGTAAGCATGTATATGAGAACAAGAAAATGACCTGAAATCCAGAAGTGAAATCTAGCTAGGATATCCCTGACAGGGATATATACCTATTTTGTTTCAACCCCTTCCAAACATGACCCAGATCAAAGCCCAATTATACATAATGCAAAATTACAGGAAGTTGATTTAAGGCTGCACAGGTAAGCTCCATGTTAGTGTTAATTTCTGACGGCTTGATTTCACAATCTTATTTTTCTTTAAAGGGCATAGATAGGCATTCAGTTCTAATGCTGAAAATTTCTGGGAGAGAGGAAGAGAAGCCTACAGTCACTCAAGCTGGTGTGGGAGAAGCTCACTGTTTTATGAGTCAACAGTGTGCTCTTGCTATCACAAAGGCTAATGGCATACTGGGCTGCACTTCTAGGAGTGCTGCCAGAGTGAAGTGATTATTCCCCTCTATTCAGCTCTGGTGAGGCTACATACATCTGGAGTACTGTGTCCAGTTGTGGGCCCCCCACTACAGAAAGGATGTGTACAAATTAGAATGAGTCCAGCAGAGGGCAACAAAAGTGGCTAACGGGCCGGGGGACATGACTTATGAGAACAGGGCGAGGGAATTGGTTTTATTTAGTTTAGGGACAGAAGACCGAGAGGGTCCTTCAACTATATGAAGGGTGGTTCCAAAGAGGATGGAGCTAGACTATTCTTAGTGGTGGCAGATAACAGAACAAGGAGCAATGGTCTCAAGCCACAGCAAGGGAAGTTTGGGTTGGATATTAGGAAAAACTCTCTCACTAGGAGGGTAGTAAAGCACTGCAAAAGGTTACCCAGAGAGGTTGTGGAATCTCCATCCATGATTGTTTTTAAGATCCAGTTAGACAAAGCCTTCACTGGGATGAGCTAGTTGGGGCTGGTCCTGCTTTGAGCAGGGGGTTGGACTTGATGACCTCCTGAGGTCCCTTCCAGCCCTAATTTTCTATGATTCTAAAAGAGATCTTCTAGATGGGAAGTAATCTTTTTTGTTGAGGAGGGGTGGAGACATTTTTCATCCACAAAAAAACATTTGAACAGCTGAATGCTCTTTTGTGTTAGGAGAAAGGTCTTTATTCCACTAATGTGTGCTTTCCAATCTTTTCCTCAGCATGAACCCATTTATGACCCCATATCCTCAGCATGGCCCCTCACTCCCAATTTGCAGCCCTCCACCCCCACAGGTACCCTTCACTCCCAACCCACAGCCGCTTGACCCTTATTCCCGGCCCCCCTGCAGCCAGCATGGCTAGCGCCAAGTTTGTAGCAGGGGAGACAGATGCAGGCTGGCCACTACAGGCTCATTCCCAACCCACAGCCCCCTGGCCCTGTCGGTGCCACCCACTCCCCGTACCCACAGCCCCCCGGCTCTGCCAGTACCCCTTACTCGCAACCCACAGCCCTCCAACTGCCAGGGCTATAGGGCCAGGGCCAGGGGGCTGTGGGTTGGGAATGAGCCAGCAGTACTCATATACCCTAGCAGCCACCCATGGAAGGTAGCAGCTAATGCAGCCAGGGCAGAACACGGAGGGCTAATGTCAAAAGCAAGCAAGAACATGAGTAAGCATGTATATGAGAACAAGAAAATGACCTGAAATCCAGAAGTGAAATCTAGCTAGGATATCCCTGACAGGGATATATACCTATTTTGTTTCAACCCCTTCCAAACATGACCCAGATCAAAGCCCAATTATACATAATGCAAAATTACAGGAAGTTGATTTAAGGCTGCACAGGTAAGCTCCATGTTAGTGTTAATTTCTGACGGCTTGATTTCACAATCTTATTTTTCTTTAAAGGGCATAGATAGGCATTCAGTTCTAATGCTGAAAATTTCTGGGAGAGAGGAAGAGAAGCCTACAGTCACTCAAGCTGGTGTGGGAGAAGCTCACTGTTTTATGAGTCAACAGTGTGCTCTTGCTATCACAAAGGCTAATGGCATACTGGGCTGCACTTCTAGGAGTGCTGCCAGAGTGAAGTGATTATTCCCCTCTATTCAGCTCTGGTGAGGCTACATACATCTGGAGTACTGTGTCCAGTTGTGGGCCCCCCACTACAGAAAGGATGTGTACAAATTAGAATGAGTCCAGCAGAGGGCAACAAAAGTGGCTAACGGGCCGGGGGACATGACTTATGAGAACAGGGCGAGGGAATTGGTTTTATTTAGTTTAGGGACAGAAGACCGAGAGGGTCCTTCAACTATATGAAGGGTGGTTCCAAAGAGGATGGAGCTAGACTATTCTTAGTGGTGGCAGATAACAGAACAAGGAGCAATGGTCTCAAGCCACAGCAAGGGAAGTTTGGGTTGGATATTAGGAAAAACTCTCTCACTAGGAGGGTAGTAAAGCACTGCAAAAGGTTACCCAGAGAGGTTGTGGAATCTCCATCCATGATTGTTTTTAAGATCCAGTTAGACAAAGCCTTCACTGGGATGAGCTAGTTGGGGCTGGTCCTGCTTTGAGCAGGGGGTTGGACTTGATGACCTCCTGAGGTCCCTTCCAGCCCTAATTTTCTATGATTCTAAAAGAGATCTTCTAGATGGGAAGTAATCTTTTTTGTTGAGGAGGGGTGGAGACATTTTTCATCCACAAAAAAACATTTGAACAGCTGAATGCTCTTTTGTGTTAGGAGAAAGGTCTTTATTCCACTAATGTGTGCTTTCCAATCTTTTCCTCAGCATGAACCCATTTATGACCCCATATCCTCAGCATGGCCCCTCACTCCCAATTTGCAGCCCTCCACCCCCACAGGTACCCTTCACTCCCAACCCACAGCCGCTTGACCCTTATTCCCGGCCCCCCTGCAGCCAGCATGGCTAGCGCCAAGTTTGTAGCAGGGGAGCATTCCCACCCCACAGCCCCCTGGCCCTGTCGGTGCCACCCACTCCCCGTACCCACAGCCCCCCGGCTCTGCCAGTACCCCTTACTCGCAACCCACAGCCCTCCAACTGCCAGGGCTATAGGGCCAGGGCCAGGGGGCTGTGGGTTGGGAATGAGCCAGCAGTACTCATATACCCTAGCAGCCACCCATGGAAGGTAGCAGCTACTGCAGCCAGGGCAGAACACGGAGCCCAGCTCCGCCTCCCCTTTGCCATAGTGGCACAGCCAGCATGGGGCTCTGGGCAGCAGCACTGAGCCTCCCCCACCCCACTCTGCAGTGGAGGCCCCACGGGGAGGGCAGCAGGGTGGAGATCCCTGAGCCTGGTGTAGGCAGCCCACATCTAACCCCCACCCCACACTAATGAGGGGCGGAGGGGCGTGCACCCCATGCCTCCCTCCCTAGAAGTGCGCACAGTGGCAGGGAGCCAAGTCCCCCACCATCATGCTGTCTGGCTGCCATGTGCATGTGGTGCTCCCTGCCTGATTGCCCTCCTTCCATTCCTCCCAGCCTCAAGCAGCTCCCCTTGCAGGCTGGAAATTGCCAGCCTGGAAGGGGAACCTGCCGTTTCCTGTGTTTTTCTCCTTTAAAGGAAAAAATCTGATTGTCTTTGCAACCCTCTTTTTTTTCTTTTTATAACTGTGACCTTAAATGGGGTTGTGACCCCAAGTTTGGGAACCACTAGGCTAAAGGGGTGGCCTGCTGCTGCAGTGTCCTGCCCCAAACTCAAGCTTTCTGTGACTAATGAAAATCACCAATGTGCCAAATCTGGTTGTATTGGCATGGAGACGAGGAAAGACTGCCAACACAAAAGACAGCAAATGCAGGAGGAAAAAAATTGTCTTCTCCTGGGCACATAGAAGTGAGAGATGAAAAAGTAAGGGAAAGGCATTAAACAAGACATTAAACAGAAGAGATTAAATGTATTTGGTTAAGTGTGCTTAAAATGCATCACACAGCTTTTATAACAAAAAGTTAAAACCTAAGCAGAATGGTAGGAAAGCCTTCATTTTTTTAATAGCTGAAGGACACTGTTTGGTAGAGAGCCACATTTTTGATGACCTTCAGGAAATTCAAGTAGTAGCAAGAAATAAAGTTTGCCAAATAAAAAACAAAAGATTTTGAGGAAAGAATACCTTTGATTTTTATAGTGTAAAAAAGGAAAAGAAAAATATACATATAAAATAGAATGTCTTATGTGCATTTAAAACACCCATGCTTGTTCAGAATATTTTACTAAGGGAGCTAGAAAAATAATCAAATAAAAACTACAATATGAAAGATACACATTTCACAACCATATTGCATTTAATTGTATAACCTTTTTGGATAAAGACACATTAGGAGGCACCTGGAATTGATATTCAGGGATAAAAATAGCTTTATTGTATAATCTTTTGCTTGTAGTTATTACTAACGCAAAAGCAAGTTGAATCTGGTTATCAGAGGAAAGATGCATGTTTACTGGTGCAGCTTCACAATGCCAACATTTATTTTTCTATTTTCTTAAATAACTGTTGACAGCTTTTCTTCTAAAAAAGAAACATCACATGTTGAGTTTATAGACTATTATAGTGTTAATACATCTGCCCAAGGAGGCATGTGTTCAATGAAATATTCTATTACCGATAAAATGTTACTTTAAGAAGTAATTTCAGTATAGAAGAAACAATATTTTAAAATGGCAAAAATAAAACAAAAACTATGTCTTTGTAGATGATATTTGTTGTTGATGTTTTCACTGTTAATACTATTCATAAACCTACCAAATAGTAATTGTTGACAGAATGCCTAACACTAAAAATTAACTTGCCCAAAAAGTGGCTCTAGCTGAGTACACAGGTAAAATCATCCACTGATATCTTCAGGAAAAAAAGGAAGGGTAGCAATACCCACTCTTAACTTCAAGCACGAATGCTATTGACACAAATCTACTGGTAGCAATATATGTACATCCATCTTCTCTATCAAAAATTGTCTCTTTATTGAATCACACTGAAAAGCAAACATTTTGATTTTATTTCCATTATTTTCTGTGGCAATAAGTAGTAACGTAAAGCTGTGAGCAAGTCAGGAAAACTTTAACTGCATGAGAATAAGAGAGATCCAAAACAGCAGTTAAGACAAGTAATTAGTTCCTTGCTTTCTAACAAATTCCTAATTACATTTCAATTGTGAATCAGAGTCCAACTCACCGAAAACTGAAAGCAAAGGCTGACCTCACATTTGCTCTGTAAAGAACACAACCAATAAGCAAAGTACAGATATGATTTGCCTACTAGTCTTGTTACTTCATTTCTTCCACCAATTTATAGTATTGCCAACAGTTGCAAAGTTGCGGGACTACAGGGAGGGGGAAATCGGCAGGGAAATACGGGAGCAGAACTAATGTGGGAGGCCCAAAAGAAAAGTAAAGTATCAGGATTTTGGCAGTCAGAAAAGAAAAGTAAAGTATCAGGATTTTGGCAAGAATCTGGAAGCTCTGAATCTTCACGTATCTGTAGAGTGTTTTTGCAGCAAGGACCAAAGTCATCTGACTCAAATTTTAGGAGAGCTTCACAACACTCGCTCTCTCACACATTCATAGGTAGTGCACAAGACAGAGACTTAAACCCGCCCCGCCCCCCAAAAAAAAAACTCCCACAACCAAAACAACACAACACAAAAAGAAACCAAGCCCACACTTTTTTTAATCCCATGATTTTTAAATTAATCTGATTTTTGAGGCACAGCCCATAAGTAGGGACGTACTTAATTTGTTTTCGCGATTTCGCAGGAACTGCAAAATACAGGATTGTCTTCGGAATGCATGAATTCAACAACAACAAAAATTAATAAAAATAAAACGCTGGCTTCCTAGTGGGAGCCAGCAGTCCTTGCTGCTGGGAGAAGGTGCCAACTGGCAAGGCAGCACAAAGGGCAGCAGACAAAATGGCAACCTTGTGTGCCCTTCCCTCCAGGGCCTCTCTGCCAATGAGGGGCAAGAGGCAGGGCCCATCCACCAATCAGCATTGAGAGGTGAGGAAGCTGTGAAATGTGGAATTAGAACTTTAAGCCACAAAAAAATTACAAAAATCAGTAAGACCCCGCCCCCCAATTTAGGTAGATCCTTACCTGTAAAGGTAACTTATGGGTAGGGACCTACTGAAATCTTAATTGTGTGATTTTTCACACAAACCTCGATTTCAGGCAGGCTCTGTGGATGGTGTAGGCGCTGTGCTTTTGGCAGTCTCACCGGGGGGGGGGGGGGGGGGGGGATAAAACTCCCATTCCAACTTTGATTAGACAAGTTTACCACAGTCCTAATTTCAGTCTTCCTTTCTATGCCAACTCAGGACTTAAGTAAGTAAATCACATATGCAGATAAAAATGTTCAGTAATCACACAGAAGTATTTTCAATACATTAAATACTTCTAAATGACATACTTTTTTTTTTTTTTAAGGAATGCCTATTATCATGAGTACACCACATAAATAATTAAACTATTTTCATGGTATGTAGCTTGCTCACTGAAAATTCCAAAATCTGGAGATTGTTTATTTTAAATTTTAGTATCACTGTATTTTAAAAACTACCCAATCAGCAACAAGATTTCATCCATTCTGGTTGCAGCAGCAGTACCACTTACTGAAATTCTAAATTGTAATGAAACAAAAATTCCCACTGTTTGATTTCCTCTTGCTTTTCTATTGTTGTACATATAGGTATTAGAATTATCAGAACTAAATTTCGTCCTATGGTATTTATGGAAGTGTCCATCAGCAACCAGCCAATTCTAGTTATGACTTCAGTGCATATGTTGAGCAGGTTCTTCTGAGTTATCCTCCCTTTTCCAAAAACACCCTAAAAAACCCTAAATACTTGCTTTGTTTTTACTAAAATAGTTACTGTCTGTCAGTGTTATATGGCATCATTTGGTATATTTTGAATACCTTGTTCTGATGCAATTGATGCCAGCTTAAACAGAGATTTTTAGTGTATTGTCAACGTACATACAACTACTACTAGAGCTCATCTTTTTCTCCCCTACTGGTCCAAATATTAGGCTACGTTAAAAATTTTATAGACCTAGAAATGAAAAATAGTTCAGGACATAAAGAAAGTGAAATAATGATCTTTTTAAGTCATCAAGGCAATATCAGGTACCCATTTTCATAAAATTACTGAAATACACTCAAAACTCAGGGCATTTGGTCATATATCAACAAGCAAGTAGCTCAAAAATGTTATACAACTTACAGTAATTCAAAGATACATGGTTTCTCTCCTATGCATTGAGATTCTAAATGCTACTACCGTTTTACATTACTACTCATGTAGCATTTAGAAAATGCTTCTGAAGCTTTTAAACTGTGGCTCATTCCACTTGTAAAATGCTCAGAATCTAGTATTTTATCAATAGTCTTTTCAAAATTTCATTTGAACATGACTGGTGGCAGCTCCTTCCCTACTTGAGTACACAAATCATTGCAAGATGCCATTTGGTGGGTAACCAGCTACCACACAGGATGCCTGCTACTCCTGCTTCCATACAGGTAACTAGTAAGGAATACCTCCCTACTAGCAACATAGGACAAGTAAA
Source organism: Alligator sinensis (assembly GCF_000455745.1). Taxonomy (NCBI): domain Eukaryota; kingdom Metazoa; phylum Chordata; order Crocodylia; family Alligatoridae; genus Alligator; species Alligator sinensis. The sequence goes on from NW_005842055.1 coordinate 2,660,180, forward strand.
CTGTGGCAGGGAAGGGTTTACGCAGTTTGCTTCTTCCATGCAAAAGAAGGCAGAACTGAATTGAGGCTCAAGGCTTGGACTGATGATATTCTAAACACTGGTCTAATTTATATCAGCTTTCTATACTAAAGCAAGCTACACCAGGACCCTGACTGAACAAAATTTATTATGTAGCAGACTACAGGTTATAAACAATACTTTGTCACTAGGTTTATGCTGAACAAACAGGCTGCAGATATACAACCCTTGCACTTCTGTGATCAGTGTAGTTTTATTCCTGATTCTTTCAGGCTTACTCCAGCATAAGGAGCTGCTCTGTGTTTATACAAGTCTAGATACAAGATGCATGTATGCCCTGTCACAGCTAAGTAGCCACCCTACTCCTAACAGCCTTACGCAGCTAGAGTGCAAGACAACCTAGATTAAATATTCTTTCCGTGACACTGAAGTTAGTGGGATTCTTCCTTCTAATGAAAAAGTCATAGCTGTATACAGAATTCACCAATAATCTTGGTGTTCCCCTCTAACTGAATCCCAAGAGAACACAAGGTTAATGCTAGGCACTTGCATCATTTATCAGATATGTGAATCATTTAAACTGAACCTCTTCTCCTTATATGGATTTAAATTTTCTTGGTTATTAGATAGGTAATATTTGCATTGATTATGGGAAATTTTAACTCAATAGATTTGGTAGATATTAATTCCATTCTCCCCCAGAGTTTATACCCGTGTCCTTGCTATGTTTTGTTTGGGGGGAGGGAAGGCAATGCTCTGCTGAGCAAATTTTATATTGGTTTTACATTAAATGTAGAGGGCAGGGACAGAAGTGAAACTATTACATAAATTAACCTTTGGGCCAGTGACCTTTGGCCTAGTTAATAATTTACAGTAAGCCCTATATAGCTCAACCGACTATGTGCCGTCACAGCTCCAATTTATTTTACTTAAACCATTACAAATGACTAAATTGCCCCAATATGTAGATCACATTTCCCAGGATGAAGAATGTGTAATGTGCTGTATCTTTACATTGCTTTCACTATAAATGCAAAACTGTTTGCAAAAGAAAATTTTTGATTGATTTAGAAATTGAAAAGCTGCTTAGAGTCCTTGAAAAGTAGCTTCACTGGCAACATGAATGGACACTTGAATTAACTGTTTAATCAACTAATGGAAGTTTGTCACTTCAAAAGGGATTATGTGACATGGTTGCCTACGTTAAGCACAGGGTTGGACTTGATGACCTAAGAGCACCCTTCCAGTCTTATGTTCTTGTGCAAACAGTCTACTGCTAAGAGATCAACTCAAATGTGTAAGAGCAGCTTTAAAAAAAAGACTTCATGGACTCCTCTCTTTTTTTTAACTCATAGAACTATATTGCTCAGTAAATTCTAAAAGAGGAAAAGGAGCAAAAAAAATGTAGTCATGTGGGTGTTGTAGCTTTTGAAACAGTAGTTGGAATAAACCCCAGATTAATGAGGTAATCATGAAAGTAACATGACAAAGCAAATCAGTTTCAGATCAAAAATAGCTAAACTGACACAGAGAAGATACCTCTACAAACTTTCTGGTACTTGCCTCTCTTGGAAGCACAGTTGAAAAAAAAAAAAAAAAAAAAGGAGCCACTGTTCCATCATCATTAGTGGACAAAGGAAAAAATATAGCAAGATGACAGGCAATACTGTAAAACTTTGTGATTTATATACTGTGCCATTCACACGTTTGATTAATGTGATTAATGAGACAACAGTGATAACTTGTAGGATAGAATGAGAGAGAGTGCAATAGTCCTGAAACCAATGTTCAACAACAGATTAAAGCTTCATAAAAAACTGAGCGGAGAAACGAAGAGTTTGGAAGTGAAGTTTTTTTGAAGGATGCATAGTCAGCAGG
>NW_005842055.1:2662106-2669003 GCF_000455745.1 Alligator sinensis
GCAAATTGAAGAAAGGATTACATAAACTTTTATTAATCAGAGGATTCAAAGAATGAGATGAGACTCAACTACATAACAGGATTTTAAAAACTCTAATTTCTTGCTCGTTAATTGTTGCAATGGCAACAATGGAAAGAAAACCTTGAAAAGCAGACCCGAGTGTCTGGTGCACTGATGTCTACCGGTAGCTGCACAACCTGGAACAGTAATTCTAAGGCGTGAATACCTTCTCCATCTCCCAAAGACAATATTTAAAAATGTCAACATTCTAAACTGTTTTACAGCTCTCCAAATCATGCCAAAGTAAGACGTGGTATCACACTGATCACTTCTGCAAACCTACCATTGTGTGACCTTTCATTTTGGTTAGGCTTTTAGTGAAATATGGGGAGAAGAAAGAGAGGTACAACTCAGTTCATTTTTCCTGAAGGCACCATCTTACAGAAATGAGGGAAAAACGACTTCTATCATATATTATTTTAAAACCTTGGCCAATTTATAATCATCTATCCATCCATCTCCATTTCCTCACCTGAGATTAGAACAGGCTTTTACATTTTCTGTATACACCATGCAATCTACTTAGAGTTCCATGATAGCTATACAACATGCTCTCTAGGTCCTTTATGGACACCCATATGCAAACCTGTTTGGTAATGCTGAATGGGGTAAAACACAGACAAAATTAAAAACAAAGCAGAATGGACATATGGTAACAACATTAGTGTATGCCATGTAAACAACATTTTAAATTGATAACTGAACAATTTCAAAATACAAGAATATACTTGAATTTTTTAAACTGTTATATGGGCACTAAAATAAATCATATTTATAATGTTCTGTAAATTTTTCAATAAGTCTGCACAGTACAAATACATAGGAAATCCCTTTCTAAAAGGAAGTACAGTATAGGCTGTCTAAATCAAGCAAACCAGATCTTCATTTTAGTTTTAAAATACCTGCCTTCAAAAACACCTTACTTATTGGATGACTCTGTAGCAGAACAGAAATCCTGATGAAACAATGCAGTTATTTTAGGAGGTACAGTAAGGAGACCAACGTGTTTAACTCATAGCATCAATGGGAAAAATAACTTCTTTTAAATCGTTCTACATTGAATTATTCTTCAAGAGCCAAGCTTTAAGTCCTTTTGGAGTCATGAACAGAAATGCTGACAGGATATTATATACAGCGTAACAGATTCATTGTAAACTTTGGTTGCCAGAAGACAGCATTTATAAGACACAATTTAAAATAATTGAGAACAATCATATGCTCTAGGTAGTATCTGTTACATCATTACTTACGGCACTGGACTACTTCACCCGTCTGTCTGACTAACCTACATTTTACCCTCTCCTCCATAAACCGGTAGATTTGCTACTGCCACTGTCAGCACCCTAGCACTATCAAAATTGTACCTGGCTTCTATGACAACAGGTTAGTGAGGCAGACTCCTTGTGGCTAAGTGAAAAAATATACATTATCTTTGATTTCTCTTTTTGTCTGAGGATGAGATGAATGTAAGTGATAATGTGAGTGTATGGTCATGCAAGACTGCTAAACATAACTGTATCAGAAAAACTACCAACTTGCTGTGTACTGTGTCAGTGGCTGCAGCAGAATGAAAGTACATCTGATTACTGTCTACTTATGATCGGTAGGATCGTATGTCGGCTTCCTAACTTCCCTGCACACCTTGATGGAATTTTTTGGTCATGATGTCTGCAGCAATGATACCTGGCATTCCCCACCCTCTACGCCCCTGCTTTCTCATCTCGATCAATCTAAAATTATTGCAATTGAAAGAGAAAATATTCTTCTCTTTTTACTTGGTGCCTCTCTCAGAACTTTGCAGATTCCATTTCCTGGTTGTGTGGCATTTTCATGCAAGAAGACAGAAAAAATACTTCAGAAATATAAAATGATTGTAAAACTGTTTCAAAACTTCCTTAACATCCAGTCACTAATGGGTTTCACAAGGTCAATTTGTGAAGCTTAGAATATTTCATTTTCTGGATTTAAATTTGTTCCCTTTTAAGTTTTAAAGAATGTCTTCATCTTAACATATTATGAAAGGGTAAACAGGACATTTTCTATATTTTTACACACATGGATAATCCATGATATCCAAACTTCCTTCTTCAAATTTTCTACCTATTAAAACCCACTCTTTAAGATCACTATGTCAGTTAGTTGCCTAGTAAAATATGTATACCAAACAAAATATTAAACAGAGACACATAAATAAACCCTGTTGTTGTGGGCTCACCATAAATAATTGACCTCAATGGGAGTTCTGTCTCCAAAGGCAAAAGGGCACAATCCTCAGGGTCAATTAAGCTGCAGAAGAGTTTATATCTAGAAGGTACTATTGTTAATGCAATGTTTTTTCAAGAATACAGTTCTGAAAATACCAATTTTTCACATAACCTATATATGGCAGGAAACGCCCATTTCATGAATTATTCAAGAAGGCCAAGTAGGCAAATGGCTCAACATTAAGTCACTTCTTGGCTGATTCTCCTACTATGACTCTACCAAGTATTAAACCTCTTAGAGGGGAGAACATATGCTCATCAGTCTGGTAATTACGTCAAAGAATCTAAGATAAGCTTCTCTAGAAACCTCCGAAAAGCTATATGCAAGATGAAAACAATATCAATTGCAATCTTAAAACTGATTGTGTGAAAATGGATGAAGAATTTTGGTATGTGGATGAAATGGAGTATGATGTAACGTGCTTGCAATCTCAAGCATTGCTGACCGCTTCTGACTACATGAATCTAGTAATATGCTGTTAAATTCTTTCACAAATTTTCATGGAACAGAACTAAGGGTAACTAAAATATTCCCCCAAATCAGGAACCTCTCTCAGAGCTATTATTTCAGCAGACCCAGGCAAACAATGCATTATGCATTTTATAATCTTAATGCAGTGGTCCTTAACCTTTTTACCCCCTCACAACTTCTCTGAATTTAGCAGCACCCTCATTGAGAATTACTTTTTTACTGCCTCAGCTTAGCTCAGTGGTTCTCAATCAGGGTGCAGCTACCACCACAGACCTCATGCAGAGTCTGATTAAGAAGCAGCTGCAGCAGGAGTGCGTGCTCTTGCCTGCATTGTTTACTGGATAAACCTAATGCAGGCAGGAGTACCCACTCCTGCCCAGCCCTTCCCAGTCCACCATGCTCCTCTTCCAAACAGAGCATGGGCTAGTCCAGACTGTTGGGCTGCTGCCAGATGGAAGATTTCTCTGGGTGTTTCCAGATGAAACTGTCCCGCACACCTTAATTATCAGATAAACTTCTACCATATTGAGCAGGGCCGTCCCTTGGGACTGGTGAAAAACAGACAAAACACCCATTAAGCAGGTTCACTTTTTCCTGGGTGTCGGTTGTCAGTTGTCCCATATGGTTTAGCAGGGGTCCAATGTTACCCTTGCGTTTCCTCTGGCTCCCCACATATCTAAAAATGGGCTTTTTAATTGTCCTTGGTACGTGTAGCCAGTTGGAGTTCAGTCGCAGCCTTGGCTTTCCTGGTTCGCTCCCTACAGGTCTGGACCAGTGCAGAATACTCCTCCTTTGGGGTGGAACTAGTCTTCCATCCTTTATAGGCCTTTCTTTTTAGATGCAGGAGGTCCACTAGTTCCCTGCAGAGCTAAGGGGGCTGCTGTGTCCCTTTGCTGCCTTTCCTCCAAGACAGGATAGACATTGCTTGTACTTCCAGGATCGTTCCCTTGAGGAGCAACCACTCATCCTGAACTCCCCTCTCCTTTGGGTCATGGTCCCTTAGAATCATCCTTATGCCCCAGCCAGTCTGTCTATGTGTGGGCTTTCTGTCTATGCATGGGTTTTCTGCGTAGTAAAAAGCTGTGCAGCAGGATACTACTTGTATTTTTAAGTACTATCCTTCTGCAGAATTAATCAGTGTATTCCAGCTTAATTGCGCTGCACATGTAGATGCTGAGATGTTTACTGTGAGCTAATTAGTCTACTCCACAGTAAACGTCTCATGTAAATGCACTCAGTATTGCACAAAAACTTACATTCCTAGCCCAGGAGCTCTGATGAACAGATTGATCCAGCAGTGATGACTGCTGTCTTTCAATGATTTTAGAAAGACTTCCAGAAGAGTCATATATATCCTCACTGTAACCAGGTATTTCAAACTTGCATATTATCGGACTTCCTAGTAGGATTCTAAGTAATTACAAGTTTATACTGTATTGCAGTTCTAGTTAACCTCAGTGTACCAGTGAAATATCACTTTAAATCCATAATGCTAACAATGACAATCAACCCAACAGAGACCTAAGGGGGGGGGGAGAACATTGAGTGGTTTCTTATGCATGCATACATGCATGCACATATGCAAAACCCCCCCCCCCCCCCCCCCCCCCCGCCCCCCCAACACACACTTTTTTCCATTGATGCAAAGGTCTTATACTTGGTACTATTACATCTCTCTATCCTTAACTATGTTTGACCATGATGGTATGGAGAAAAAAAGGTGGCTGCTGTACCTATTATACAACAGTCTAATGGCCTGCCTGCTACTTTAAGCTTTAGTATCTTCAGTTCCTTCATCTGAGAACACATGGCAATGGGCTTCTTATGACAAGATGTCTTTTTCTTAGGTATCATGGTTTTATCCATTCTTGTAATAATAAGCATAAATTGACTTGTCTTTCACTTTTTAGCTTTAACCCCTCACCCCTTTATTTTATGAATCCTCTTAATTGGGAGGGGGGGATGAACAGTGCAAAGCACTTAAAAGTCAAAGGGAACTGCTTCCTATTACTTTTTACAGACTTTGCCCCAGACTTGATTCTCCTTTATCTTTTACTATAGAAAGCTTCTAATTACCCAGTATTTTAATTCTCCTTAAATGTTTAAGAAAACAAATATATAATCAAAACTACCTTGTACTAAAATGATGATCATGAACATTCAGGTGTTTCAGCAAAAGTGAAAACATTATCTTCATATCTGAAATGAAGTGAATTATATACTTTCTGATGCAAAAGCACTGAAAGGAAAATTATTCCTCTACCTGCCTGCTTATCCTAAAAAGGTTTCTGAATAGAAACCATCTATATTTCAAAACCACATTATCATGGTAAATAAAGCTACCAGATGCACTGGTATATTGCTAAGATTCATTGAAGAATGAGTCATATCAGATGAAGCATTTCTCACTGAGCCCCATTATACTGGCTACCTAACAAAACTCCAGAAAAGGAAACATACTGTAAAAATCAGCTAGCATTCAATACTCACAGAAGAAGGATTTTCTTTTTTACGCTTACTTTATCAGTGTCTGCCTCATTTTTGTTAATTTATCTTAACTCTTGTTTAAAATGTATGTCAGATTCTTTCCTCCTTAACTGAATCACATAAGCTGAAATCATTTTAGACTTAAAGGTCAGTTGGCATTTTAAAAACCTATACGCTAAGCCCAAGATGGATCAGAGGACTCCAAAATGATGCAAAGAAAGAAAAAGTATTTCATGATACAGCAACTCTTTGTAGTCTAATACTGAAATGCTTAATGAACCATACTAACCTACCTTTTTTCTTTAAAAATGTTTAAGAATGACAAGAACAAAAATGATGTGAAATGAGTTTGACCGTTGTAAGTAAATTATGGCATCATTCATCAATTAGCTCATCAGACTGCATTGAACTGAATGCTGCACTAAGCTTTGTAAGTGTTCAAAATAAACTACACTGACTGGATCATTAATGTGCTGATGACTCAATTATTTTTTAGAGGAATGCTACAGAACAATAACCATTAACAAAAGTCTAAGCCTGCATTACTTTTCTCCAAAAAAAAATCTGATACTGCATCCTTCCAGTTTAAGTAATCGTGAATTTACTGGATCAACACTCTTCTCTCTACAGCTATCAAAATAAATCAATAAAAGTAATTCATTAAAATAAATTTGCTGCAAGTATTTCTTTTAAGAAAATATTAAACCTTTACTGCACTTTTGGTGGAAAACATGCCAACAATTTAAACATTTGCTGGGGGGGGGGTGGGGAGGGGGTTTAACTATAATAACCCAAAAGTCAGAACACTGATAGCGCTGAGAACATGCATTAAAAAAGTTGTTTTGCAGGATTTTGAACTGTTACTCCAGAACTCCTAAAAAAGAGTTTACTCTTTTACTTTATCTTTTCTCTTATGACAAGCCACCTAGCATTGTTTCACTACTCCTTCTTCCTAACTACAACCCCTCCAGCACATTTATTAAATACATTATGTTACTATTGAGACGGAAATAAATCTACCTTAATAGAGCGTGCATGGCTCCGCTGCATTTTTCCCACATTGTATTTAGGCTGCTATCTTCTCTCGGTGTTGACCCTTCCTATGCCCAAGGAGAACAATGATGGGATCTGCCTTGAGATCCTTTCTGGGAATACGTGGACAGGCAGTGTCTCATGCCTATGTCCTCACTACCCACTTTGACATTTGGAGGCAGTGCCTAGGGACAACAGCACCACAGCAAGCCAGCCCAGTGTGGCACACTGCCTACAAGCTAGGCCTGTGAGAATAGGGAACTATCTGATTTGGATTCAGATTTGGCTGATTTGGAGAACAATGATTCGATTAGGAGATTTGGATCACTGTCCTGAATCGATTTGGCCAAATCAGCTTAGGAAGATTCGGCGCTGATTTGGAGAGATTTGGATCGGCCAGGCTGGCACAGCCAGGCGGCTGTAGGTTCTCTCGTGGCTCCTCTGGCTGTCTGCCTCTCCCTGGGCAGTGTGGGTGCCAGGTGGGTGGGTGGGGCAATCCCCGCTGCCCTGTGCTGCGTGGGGATGAGCCCCCAGTCGCCATTGTCAGAGCCGGTGAGTGTGGGGCTTTTTTTTTCTTTTTAA
>NW_005842056.1:0-7190 GCF_000455745.1 Alligator sinensis
CCTTTGGGAATGGCTAGAAAGCCGGGATGCCCAGTAAGGTGCCGGCAACTCAGTGAGGTGACTCCATCAGCATGGGAATAGATGGCAATGAAAGGGCAGTGTTGTTGCACTTGACTACCAGGAAGGTACTTTTATTAAGAGATATTTTATTCCCCCCCGCTCAAGCCCCTAGATTTCAGCTATCCTTACCAACCTGTCGTTTTGGAGGGGTAGTATAGGAAATACTGGGACAGGGTAGGGAAGAGATGGAGTTCCATGAAGATACCATCTTTTTTTTTTTTTTAAGTGGTTACCAACAAGCTCACCGGTGCCATATCAAAAATGCCTCGAGGAGACAGGTGAGTGGGATTGAGTGCTGATTTTGGCTTAGGTTAAGGAGACCAAGTTTTTTAACCAGTCACCACCTGCTACCCTTCTGCTTCTCCCCACTGCAACAACTATTTGTTTTGCAGCAATTAAAATAACCTTCCTCTTTTCTGGGCACCAGGAGGCTGAGGAAGGTCTCCTTCAATCAACTACACAAAGACACTGTAAATAAAGAAACTGAAGCAAACATAAGTCGGCACTTGTTGCTTCCTGTTCGTTTGGATCGAAGGGATCAGTTTCTGGCACCAGGCAATGCTGTGAGCAGCTGTACTCGCAAGCTGCCTTGAGAAATACCAGGAAGGCAGAACCCAGTAATTAGCAAATGTTATTTATTTGCTCTGCCTCCATTGTGCGAGAACCCAAAGTGAGTCATTAAGGCCCTCGCTACATGTTACTTTTAGGCTGTGGTTAACATGTTGCATAAATGATAAGAGTGCTATATTTGCACCCAGCTTGAGGTGTAACAAAATGGCAAACCAGTCACAAAAGTGTTCCATATATAATATAGAACAATCTTGTGGCTGGTTTGCATAGTGTGCAAATTGAATATGGGGTCTGGTCGAAAGTCAGTGGATAGCTGGTCTGGAAGGGATTGCATTGGGGCGGGTTTCAGACCCTGGGTTGCCTGGCTTGAGCTGACAATCAGCTGGTAGTTGCCCCTGGCTACATCTCTGGGCACCCAGCTTTTAGCAGAGGGAACCTGGAATCACATTCCTGGGTGCCCCAGCATTGGCAAATAGGGCGTCATTTGGATCTGATCCCTGCTCCCAAAATCATATCACCTGCCATGGATGTGTGGTGTGACAGGGATCTGATCCCATGGCCAATTTGAATGAACATCTGCCAGGGGTCCAAGTTACGAAGCTTCTCCACTGTCCGCTCCTATAGAATGATCTATTATCTGTTTTACTGCAGTATTATTTCTCTTATTGCAGGGTCATGGACCAGTACAAGGTATGGCGCAATCCAGAACAAAAGATAAGCCATTTCACATAAAGCTTGTGATTGAAGACAAGGACCAACAGATGCATATGGACCTGGAATGGAGATGCCCAGTTTTTTACTGTGTATCTGATAGCTGGTTCCTACTTCCCTGTCTTTTCCTCGGAGGGTCTGTGTTAGACTGTGGAGAAGGCTTTGGTTTGATATATTCAGGCCAAACCTTTGGCGTAAGGCAGAAGTGGGTAGTTCTTCCTTTTTAAGTGTTTTCTTCTTTTCTGATACAAGTGCTGTTCTCCTATGAGTGCCTACCTGCTGCTTTAGGCTTTAAGGTGAATTTTTAAACACCTCAGGCTTCCATCATTAGCTGGCCACAGCTATTGAAGTGAGCTGTAGCATCACTTTGTTGATTAAGAGAGCAAAGCCTATGGCATTGCTAAAAGATAATGCATGGAAGACTGTATTAGTTCTTTAAACCAAATGACTTTCTTTTGAGCAATTTGTTAGTATTGCTCTATTCTATTTCTCCCCTAACCCTTAACTTTTGGAAATAATGAATGGCAGAAATATTCTGCTCATGAAAGACTAGCTCTTCAGCAACATTGCTGCACTGCTGAGGATCTGATCCAAAATACTGTTTTTCACACATGCCCCCAAGAAGGGAGGGAAAGAAATCAGATGCTTATAAAATATATTCAGGCTGTCTGAAGATGAGAAGATCTCACAAAAAGTGTCCCAGCAAGTGATGCACCTGAAGAGCTGAGTACATGAAAAGCAGCATAAAAAAAAATATACTTGGCTTTTAGGTACTGACAGCACGCCTATAATTTCATCATTGGCCTTACTACAGCAGGTAAACTTATATTACCAGGGTGTAATTGGTTTTAAAAAAAAGAGTGAAAATGTTTGCTGTCTTCCTTATAATGTAATTTGTTTTGTTGCACAGTCATCCATCAAATGTGACAGCGTCTCTCTTTTCTACAGATAAACTGTTATTTAAGCAAGTTTCACAAAGGATTAGGGGTTTATTTTCAATTTTGTTTCTACAAGAGCTTCCCTGTGGGATGCAAGAACATCTCTAGGTCTACCCCTCAGACGGGGAGAAGTGGTCTCATTCATGACTTCTGAGAGACCACCATGTCTTTGCATGCTGCTATTGTACTTCTTTACCTCTCAGGGGGCACATCTACATGCAAAGGCAGTGGAAGGCCAGGGCTAAGGGGTCTTTAGCCCCCCCCCCCCGAACACAGGCAGCATAGGCATGGGCTCTGGGAGGCTGAAGGACTTAGGGGGGGCGGGGGACACGCAGAGGGAGAGCTGGAACCTACAGGCAACTGGGAACTCAGCCCAGCCTGCCTGTGTGTGGAGCAGCACCCAGCTGAGCAGGTAAATGTGCGGATGGGAAGGGGGGGGGCAGGTCAAGGTCTCTGCAGGGGAGGGGTGTGAATGGGGCCCGGGGTGGATTGTGGGAGGCTCGGAGCCTGGGCGGCTCGTCCAGGGGTGTGGGGGAGTGGGGGTTCCCACCACTGCCTGCACCCCCAGGGCAGGCACAGGGGATCTGTGCCCCCTCCATCTGTGCTGTGTGTGGGGTGGAGGCAGCTGCCATTGCCAGCTGCACTCCGCACCCCACTGCCAGCACCCTCTAAGCCACGCAATGTCATGTGCCTCCCACTGCCAGGCAGGTGGTACAGCCAGTGCGCAGGAGGCACATGGTGTCGTGTGACTCCTGAGGCACCAGCAGCAGTGTAAAAAGGGCAGCCTGCAGCAGCAGGTGCCTCCACCCTGCACACAGATCAGGGGGGGCACCTGCCCCCTTGCCTGCCTTGGCTGTGCACGCAGCGGCAGGAGCCCTCCCCCCCTGCCCCTGAACCAGCCACCCAGGCTCTGAGCCTCCCATGACCCGCCCTGACCCTGGGGCCCCATTCACCCCAGCCCCTGCTCCTGCCTCTGCCCCACTCCTTCCCTCACCATGGGGACCTCGATCTTCCCCCCATGCAAGTAAATACGAAAGACTTACTTGCTGCGGGGGATGCGTGCATGTGCGCCCATACTCAGCCCCTGCAAATCATATTTTCTTCCTACAGCTATGTCTACACGTGCAATTAATGTGACTGAATTCGGCGTAATTCAAACCAGAGTGCATTTAAGTGCAGTAATTTGTGTCTGGCGGGAGGATCCTATGCCAGAATAAATTAATTGACTGCATCCTAGTTGCAGTGCACGTGTAGATGGTGATGCTTTACGGGACAGTAAAGCACACATGTAGACATGCCCAGTGTATTATTGAGAATTAGGCTGTTATTTCCATTATAATTAGGGATCTGCCAGTATGCTCATGATAGCCACCGTAACTCGGTGATAAAAATCTTCTTCATGCCTAAAGTGCGGCTAGACTGGATGAGCTCCTAAGGTCTCTTCCAGCCCTATTTTTCTATGAGTCTATGAACACTGACAGACTCTTTCAATTCAAGAGTGTGTTTTATTTTGAAAAGCAGGGCAGAGGAAGTGAGAATCCTTTAGGTGTATAAAAGCCAAGACTTCAAGCCCCCTATTCCATCCCTTACTGGAGATCCTGGTGTCCATACCAAGACCTACTGACTGCTGTTAGAAGAAGATGCATACAGCATGAATGTTAATTTAAAGACGAACTTCCCCTTAACACTAATGATAGAAATGGCCTCTGTGGAGCTCTACCTGAATTCAGGCATCCACACTATGGATTCTAGGCCTCAGATACACGCAGTAAAAATTTTGCATCAATGGCACTACTGGTGATATGAAGTACTCGTCAGCTTAAAATTGGCAAAATCTGACCCTGGCCTTTCATAGCCCAGGGTTATTGGCCTACTTTCTTATTATCGGCTTTCTGGAAGGAGGAGTCATATCAGTTATTGTGGTGCTGTGTTTATTCTGGGAAGAGGAAGCTTTTTCCAGATCTCTATGTAACAGGAGCCAAAGCTTCACACCTAGTTGCTCATATTTCACACTAGAAATGTGACAAGACTGTAGACTGTGAAGGACTGATGCTGCTAGGGGAAGTACAACCTTGGAAACATATGTTAGAGGGTGAACAGCTGAGAGCTGTCTGAGTAGTTGAAAGAAAGGACGACAGAAGAGGGAGCGTCACTGCATTGCAGAACTCAGCAAAGCCGCCTGGGTGATCGCTGATGGGTTGATTGCTTTAGCCTTGCAAACCATACGACAGATATTAGCACGCTGTATTAGGCATATTTCTCTTACAATCCTCATGGGGAAAGAGCACCTTTTAATTTTTGCACAAGTGCACAGCACCTGGCACAAATGGATCCTCATCTGTGCCTGAGGTTCCTTAGATATGCTTCATGTAGAGGATTAGCTGAAGCTAGAAGTGGGAAGGCTGGTTTCCTCTCTGATGTTGTATTCCCACTGCTGAATAAAAACAGGGTGCAATGAAGAGGCCTGAATGCAGTTAGACCCACAGGGTGATAAGTGAATGGTATACTACATCCCAGTTCCAGTTCGAGGAATCACAAGGATTATACCCCAGAAGTTGGGCAGAGTAGCAGGTGACCAGCCATTGTAGCTCAGCTCTGGCATTTCTCAGCACCTTGCCCCAGCTATATGTACTTTTGCTGAAGAAGACACCAGAGATGAAAGTGTGTTTGTTTAACTAACAATTATTCCATGTTTAATCTCATCTAATGCTATGCTCTGCCACACGATAAATCACACTGGGTTCCCTCTTGCAATACAGAGGGGAAACACACACACACATACAACTACTTTGCATTTTTGAAGGAAGCCAAGCAACTCTTGGAGCACAGCCCGGTCTCAGTTTGTCTCCCCAACATTGCCTTTCTTCTCCCAGGGCACAATCGAGTGCGTGTTTCAGCCTTCCAAACTCCTCGTGAGTGTTTTGCACCCAATCACCGTATTGCTCAATGCTGCTGCTTATTCCAGGATTGCTGTGAAAGTCTTCCTTCTGCTTCCAGTCAGCCAGCTAGGCAGCAAGCATGTTTCTCCCTCTGTCCGCACGATGGTTATTCTGTTGTTATGAGCAATTTGGCCCATTCAGTCTTCGTAGGTTGTAATTACTGATCTCAGGCACTTGCACACATGCAGGGAGCCTGCTGCAAAGCGCTGGAAATCCAGCACGTCAGAGCAGACTTGATTAATTGAGTCTGCTGGACACGTACATTGATGCCCATTGACAGCCTCACGCGTCACATGTATCAGTGATGCGCTTTGAACTAAAACACAGTTGATGTGCTTTAGTTCAAAGCATCCTGTCACCATTTTCTCAGTGCGGGGATGCGCTGTGCTGCTGATACCTGTGACATACAGGTGCTTTTAATTGGCGCGGCTTGCTATTTAAAATCGCTTGGCGCTGCATCAAGCCCACGTGTAAAAATGCCCCTTGTGTCTACTTTTATAGGAAGTCATGATAAAAACCAGTAGGGAAACTCTGCGGGGATACCTAGAGTGGGGGGAGAATAAAAATAGCCCCCGCTGCAGCGGGTAGCTGCCCATGCCATCAGCACTGGCAGCGAGGTAGCCCCCACTGCCTCGAGCACACAGCCTGTCCTCTTCCGTCTCTGGCAAAGACCGTTCCTCTGTAATTTTGACAACCTGCTTCCACCATTTTACACCGGTGCCAAATAGCTCTTCAGTTACTGGAAGTAGCTTGTGATTAAATGTCATCCTTCAACAACGGGATTGTACGCTCCTTGTGCGGGTGAAATATCTAGTTATGTGAGCACTTATCACTTTATTATTCCTTTACTTTGACTCTATAGGTCGTAAACCAAAATAATTAAACTGCAATGTAGGTGGTGTTCATTGGGCCAGCATCACAGAGCAATGTAACTCCATTGCCAAGCACTATATTAAATAGCAGGTTTAATTTGCTTAGATGGCACCCAGTTGTGTTGGTTGATGTTATCTGGGATCCTTGCCCCAATACTGTTTTCAACAGTTTTGTGATTAAGTCAAATTAGAAATACCTATTAGCAAACACCTTCCAACATGGTCTTTATATCCAAACCTGGGATTTTTAAGCACTGCCTCAAGGTTACTTTTGTTCATTTTTTCACAGTTCCAAAAAACAGGATGGGAAGTTCTGCTCTTGTGGGAGACAGGAAAAGAAGAGACACAGTCTTTGCTTCAAGCTGCTATTACATATTGGAATAGGAGCAGGTGACCTGCACCTTATTCTCTGTGGACAGACTGGAGTACTAATGACTTCAGCAGAGCTGCAGTAGATGCATGGATATTGAGATCATTCAAGGAACAGCCACCTTCAGATAAATTTTCAGACGGCCAAGTATATGAAGCAAATTAAAACCAAGGAGGAAGAAGAACGGAGAGGGGGTTAGGTGAGAACTAGGCATACTGGACTTCAACAATGAGAAATTTCCCAAAAGTGATGTCTGTCCAACTGGGGGATGTTCTGCCCAAGAGAGTGATGGAAATCTCAGCACTTGGGACATTTAAAACCAAAACTGTACTGTAGGAATTCCTCTTCTAGCAACTGGGTCTGAACAACACAGTCATCTTCATCTTTGCGTCCTCTGTTTCCATCGACAGTCTTGTTCTATAAAGCTTTTTCTCACTGATAAATTCCATATTAATTTTAAATGATTTATATCCCTCCGGAGGACCCATGTCTTCTGTTATGGTTGTAGGAAACCAGCTGACTAAGGCTGAAATCCAATTTTATGCCAGTGGAGCCCATTGCACCTCAGGGTCATAACAGAGTAAGTTCCCAATTTATCTATTTATCTGAAAAGAAGTGTTTGTTTGTGGACGGGAGCAAAATGTTGTGAGGGGAAAATGGGCAGACGCTACAAACAAGGCTGGAAACCGATGGGGGGGGGGGGGGGGGGGATTTGGGGGTGTCTTTTTGT
>NW_005842056.1:7200-9700 GCF_000455745.1 Alligator sinensis
AACCGATGGGGGGGGGGGTTGGAATTTGGGGATCTTCTTTGTGGGTCACCCTGCTAAACTCGACTGCTTGCAACAAGGAGGACAGTCCTCAAGGTGATGCGTTGTCTGGCGCAGGTAGGCAATGATATTTAGGATTCTTGCACAGAGGTTGCTGTAAGCAGTTCTGTCATTATGTCAAATTAGAAATACCTCTGAGCAAAATCTCTCCAGGATGGTCTCCATAGCCCAAATCAGGTGGAAGCATGTTCAGATCAAGGATGTGACACCTTTACAAAAGTGGCGTGTTTTTAGAAGACTTCCTGGGCTCCCAGTGGATACAAATCGTAGTATTGCCATTGTCTTCCTCAGACCCGTTTGTGCATCAGTATTGAGCATCCAGCAATTCTGAAACAAGGAGAGCGCCAATTCATTACAGCCCTGATTTCACTTCCCCTTGAGGTAGAGTGGAGTGAGCCAGAAGGTCTTGATGAGGCAGGGAGTGATAGTTTTCATTTGCTTTGAGGAATTCAGACAGCTGGTCCAAAGTGCACTTCGCAGGCATCAAAAGTAATTCAGCAGGGCCAGCTTCTGGCTTCCTAAATGCAGGCAGTTTCTCTTTCCTAACGTGCGATACCTTTTCCTTGTCCTGCCAGCAATTCAGCCTGACTCTCTTGCTTTTCCTATTTCTTGCCGCCCCTGGAGCAAGCATACAATCCATAGAAATAACTGTATCAGAGTTAGTCCCTGTATATGATAGGCAGAAAAAACAATGACCTTCCCTGGATTCTTCCTTGCATATTTAACAGCAGCCATTACATTAACTCTATATGTGAGCAGAGATATAGTGGCTAAAATAAGTGATATGTCCCTTGGCTCACTTAAATGGGAAACTGCCGTTTAATTAATTTCACTGGAGCTGAAACGCCTCTCAAAGTTGCTGCCGCAGTCAGAAAAAAGAACCTCGTGATGGGAAATAATGTCACCAGGGAATGGATTTGCCACTGTTTTGGGAGTTGAAAGATAAGAGATTTAGGATATATGGCCCATCTAACCTTGTAGGATAGGTCTTGGGATTGCCATCAACCAGACAGGGCCACCTTTTCCATCTCTATCTTATAGGTTGCTTGCTCCAGAGCTGTCTATGTTGTGTGGCTCTTTTGCAAATCAGAGCCCTTTTAGGTTTGTCTCTACTTTTGGGAAGTAAAGAGAGGAATTGGAGTGCAAAAGGGCCAGAAGTCAAGAACAGGGAATGTTGGGATTGTTGCTAGAAAACTTCCTGGGAACCCTAGGCCTGCAGATATTGGGACCTTCCAAATGCACAGGCATAGGTGCCGAGTACGTGGGGGCCCAAGGGCCGTGGCCCCCCTCGGGGAAAGGGTAGGGTGACCACCTGTCTCTAATTGGAGGGACAGTCCTGAAATGGGACCATCAAGTCCCAGTCCTGGGCTGCATGGCTCCAGATCAGCATTTGTCCTGAATTCCCAGTAACGTTTAGGGATCCGGGTTTTCTATTCACCATGGAAAAATGCAGGAAATGGTGGGTTTCCCTTTGCAGGCTGGCAGAGGTCCAGCCTGCAAAGGGCTGTGGGTAGCAGGACTCAGAGGGTGCCACATGCATATACACTCATGCACACATGTACATGGCCAGGAATACAGCCCCAAGCAGTGGCAGAAAGAAGCTTCCCCAGCTGCCTGAAGATAACTCTAGGGAGAAAGGCAGATTGAGACCCTCACAGTGAGGAAGGAAGTGGGGCAGGGGCTGGACCTGGGGGCACTGCCAAGCCAGGGCAGTACATAGGGTCTGGTGCTGGGGTGGGGAGTGGGACAGAGCCATGGGCGATTTAGACTCATAGATTCATAGACATTAGAGGCTGGAAGGGACCTCGTGTGATCATTGAGTCCAGCCCTGGCACCATAGGCAGGAAGTCAGCTGGGATCAATTGATCCCAGCAAGAAAAATATCCATATGTTTTTTGAAAGGGGCTGGAAGGGACCTCAACAGATCATCGGGTCCAGCCCCCCCCCCTAAGCGGGGGGGGACCGGGGGGCAAAGGGACCCCCAGCTGTTTTTTGAAGGACTCCAGAGTAGGTGCTTGCACCACCTCTGGGGGGAGTCTGTTCCAGACCCTGGACACTCACCATAAAGAACTTTTTTCTTATGTCTAATCTAAATCAGCCTTCCTGGAGTTTATGGCCATTAGACCTTGTTATCCCTTGGGGAGCCCTGGTGAACAGCTCTTCTCCCCTCTTGTACCCCTCTTATGTAATTGTAGGCTGTCACCAAGTCCCCCCTGAGCCTTCTCATTTCCAGACTGAAGAGTCCCAAATCCCTCAGCCTCTCCTCATATGGCCTGCCCTCCAGGCCTTGGATCATACAAGTAGCTCTCCTCTGGACTCTCCCAAGCTTTTCCACATCCCTCCTGAAGTGGGGGCCCAAAACTGGACTCAGTACTCCAGCTGCAGCTTCACTAAGGCCGAGTAAAGTGGGAGGATGACATCCCTGGTTTTGCTTGAGATTCAT
>NW_005842056.1:14700-15786 GCF_000455745.1 Alligator sinensis
ATAGAAAATGAGGGCGGGAAGGGACCTCAGGAGGTCACATCTAGTCCAACCCCCTGCTCAAAGCAGGACCAGCCCCAACTACATCATCCCAGCCAAGTCTTTCTCTACCTGGGTTTTGAAACCGTTCAAGGATGGAGATTGCACCACCTCTCTGGGTAACCTGTTCCAGTATTTTACTACCCGCCTAGTGAGAAAATTCTTCTTAATATCCAACCTAAACTTTCCTTACTGCAACTGGAGCCCATTGCTTCTTGTTCTGTCATTTGCCAGCACTGAGAACAGTCCAGCTCCATCCTCTTTGTAACCACCCTTCAGATAGTTGAAGGCTGCAATTAAATCCACTCTCAGTTTTCTCCTCTCCAGACTAAATAAACCCAGTTCCCTCAGCCTCTTTTCAGAAATCATTGGCCCCAGCCCTCTAACCATTTTGTTGCTCTCTGCTGGCTACTTTCCAACCTGTCCAAATCCTTTCTGTAGTGAGGACCCAAAACTGGACACAGGACTCCAGATGTGGCTTTACCAGTGAATAAAGGGGAAGACTCACTGCCCTTGATCTGCTGGCAATGTTCCTACCAATGCAGCCTGCTTGCTTTCTTGGCAACAAGGACACACTGCTGGATCACATTCAACATATTGTTCACTGTAACCCCCAGGTCCTTTTTTGCAGAGCTGCTGCCCAGCCAGTCAGCCCCCAGCCTGTCCCGGTGTATGGGACTGCTCTGTCCTGAGTGCAGGACTTTGCACTTGTCCTTATTGAAGGTCGTAAGATTTATTTTGCTCCAATTTGTCTAGGTCACTCTGAATCCTGCCCTCCAGTGTGTCTACTAGTCCCCCCAGCTTGGTGTCATCTGCAAACTTGCTGCAGCTGCACTCCATCTCATCTTCCAGATCGTTGATGAGGATATTGAACAAACCTGGTCCCAGGATCGACCCTTCATAGTTTCATAGTAGCTAGGGTTAGGAGGGACCTGAACAGATCATCTAGCCTGATCCGCTGCCACAGGCAGGAATGAATGCTGGGTTCACAAGACCCCAGACAGGTGATCATCCAACCTCCTCTTCAATTTGCCCAAGGTAGGGGCGAGG
>NW_005842056.1:16312-25967 GCF_000455745.1 Alligator sinensis
CTCATCTGCCCACTTTTGTAGTCTGTCTAAATCTAGTTGCAGCCTCTCTCTCCCTTCAAGTGTGTCCACCTCGCCCCACATCTTAGTGTCATCAGCAAACATGGATAGCATGCTTTCCACCCCCTCGTCCAAGTCACTGATGAATATGTTAAACAGTGCGGGCCCGAGGACCGAGCCTTGGGGTACCCCACTGCTCACATCTTACCTTGGGGCACTCTGCTTGATACCAGCTGCCAACTAGACACCAAGCCACTGATTACTACTCTTTAAGCCTGACAACTCAGTTTTCTATCTTCCTTACAGACTATTTATCCAGCTCATAATTCCTTAGCTTGCATGCAAGAATGTTGTGGGAGACCATACTACAAGCCTTTTTCAAGTCAAGGTATATCACATTCACTACTTTCCCCACATCCATAGAGTCTGTCATCTTGTCATGGAGGAAAATAAGGTAATTAGGAAGGATCAGCATCAATTCACCAAAGGCAAGTTTTGCCTGAACAACCTAACTGCCTTCTAAGTGCTTAGAAATGGTTTCCTTGAGCACCTGCTCCATGGGACTGAGATGAGGCTGGCTTGACCCAGATTTTTCCAGGGACTGACGTGTGACTGACCCATCTGTGTCCTCTGGATCCTCCTTCTTCTCTTAGAGATGGGCCCTATATTTGCCCTTTTCCAATTGTCTAGGACCTCTCCCAGTTGCCATGCACTTTCAAAGATAATGGCCAGTGGTTCTACAATCACATCAGCCAACTCCCTCAGCACCCTCAGGTGTAACCTGTCTGGCCCCAGCTTTTCTAAATAGTCCCTAACCTGTTTTTTCACCAGTGTTGGCTGCTCACCTCCTCCCCGAACTATGCTGTAGTCTGGGAGCTGACCTTGCCTGTGAAGATGGAGGTAAAAAGGCATTGAGCACTTCACCCTCTTTGGTATCATCGTTCACTAGGTTGCCGTCCCCAACTCTTCAGTAATGGACCCAGACTTTCCCTGATCTTCCTCTTGTTGCTGACATACTTGTAGAAACCCTTCTTGTTGCCTTTTGCACCCCTTGCTAACTGCAACTCCAATTGCACTTTGGCCTTCCTGACTTCATCCTTGCATGCCCAAGGAATACTCTTATACTCCGTCCTAGTTGTCGGTCCAAATTGTCACTTCTTGTAAGCTTTCTTTTTGGGTTTTAGCTGTTGTGAGCTTTCTGAGTTCTTTGCAACAGAAAAATTGCTCTGTTATTTGTCCACAGTCAAGAAATGACTGAAACGTGAAGAGCTGGTATTTTCTGAGGCCTTGAGTCTAACAAGGGGAACCTAGAGTCTAAAAAGGTTGCGAACCACCGATGTAGGGTCTGATGCAATGACCACTGAAATGAATAGGAAGCCCCTCCCCCAAACACTGTGTCCAATGGACACTGGTTATCTGCACAGGGTTTTGCCTCCTCAATTGCTGAAGAATTTGGTGAGTCAAGGGTACTTAGCACCGCAGTACCTCAATGGAGCATTCAGGAGACGAGCAGAGTGCAGTACATGCTTTGGGGTGTTGACTCACCTGCTCTGCTGATTACCGGGTTAGACTTCAATCTATTGCACCTTTTGCACGTTCAAATAAATGGAGACACTAAAATATTGATGAATTTGCATCAGTGTTATGCTGTGCCCAACACCCACACAGTGCTGACGCCTAGCGTGGAAAAGCACCTACATGTGATTGTGAGTTTTCTTATGTTACTCTTCTACTTATCTTGCATCATTTCCTTTTTTTATTCTCAGTGTTTTACTGAGCACTGCCCCCATGCACTGCATGGCTGTAGGTGTAATTATTAGCTATAGTAAGAGTGCTATTCACACTCATTCAAATTCTCCGGTTGACACTGTAGAGAGAAGGGAAAAAACACATTATCCCCCTCACATCTGGAACATGCTGGAGCCTCTCATTCCTTCCTCTTCAGTGACTTGGTTAGTGTTGTTGGACTAATTGGCTCTGGGTTCGTACCACTCAGAGGCCAGGTGTATATGCTTATGACTAGAATTTGCAAGTACAATAAATCAAGGACCAACATAAAGAGGAAAAACAGCTTGCACACACAAAGTGTTGGGAGTAAATTAAAAGCTGAGGAAGGGAACCAATGATGTTAAATAAATGAGGCCCAAGCCAATCCTATAGCAATAAATTACCTACAAACAAAGTTAATTGGCTTGTTGATTTATGGAGATAATCACAGAGCTTCCAGGCCTTATCCGAGCAGTGAGATGAGGTCAGTGTGAAGAGCCAGTATCTCTTTTTAGGAGACTGCAACACTCCTTTCTGACTGGATGGAGTGTCTAGTGGCTCTCCCGTCTTCTCATGTAGAAGAGGCCTATAGGCAGAGATGACTATAGCAGGGTGTAGGGCCTGGGGGAAATCAGCCTATATGGGGTCTGGATGAGGTGCCAGCGGCGGAGGGGTGGTGAGCAGCTAGATGCGAAGCCAGCCTGGCTCTGTAGGGCCTGGGGCAGTCACCTCAATTTGCCCCCCCTCTAGGGACAGCCCTGCCTATAGGGTTCACCACGCTTGCAGAGCTCATGGATGCAGCTGAATTTTGAAATTCAGTCTCTCCTTTGTGCAGCTGGAGGTTGCAGGTCAGCTTCCCCTGACAGAAAGAGCCAAAATGACCACCTTGCTGTCTCCTATAGAAGCTTCTCCTCTGGATCCTCCAGACAAACTCCCTACACTCAGCTCCTTCCCTGGTCACTCTGTCTCTGCCCAACAGACAAGGCTTAAATGGCTCAGTTACTGGCTGTTTTTTTGGGACCTCCGACCAGTGGCTCAGGCATCCAGGTCAGGCTGGGAGTCGATCTCAGCTGCAGTTCCAGTCTTTCACCATGCCACCATTCATGGAAGCTGCTGGGAGCTGCTTCTGGGGCTCCAAACTGGGTAAGCAGCTCTTTTACAAATTGAACACCCCCCTTACCCCACCTTGGATATGTAGTGTGTTTTTTTGGGGGGGTTGTGTGTGTTTTGATTTGGGCAAGATGGCCCCCACTGCTCTGGCCATGTGCTCAGCACATGGCAAACTGGGGCATGTATCTGGGGCAGGCAAATATGTAAAATCCTCTGGCCTCATTGGCCAGAAGAAGGAGAGGATCCTTCAGAAAGATTGGTTGAGAGAAAGACTGGAGTGTGGCGCTCCCTGACTGGACGAGGCCAGGTTGATGTCACGCAAAGGGATATAAAGTGAGCTAGGCGGGTTTTGGGGGAGGAGAAGCTGCAAGGGGCTGCTGAAGAGTGAAGTCTCCTCCAAGGGAGAAGGAGTTTGCAGATGGTGAGAAAGGAAGCTCAGGAAGAGGGGAGAGAGGGAGAATTGTCCCAGTGTCCGGAAACTCCTCTCTCCTCCTTTTCTTCCCACTTTTATTTCCTTTGATGGTTTAAAGGATTAATACTGGGGAATAGAGTATCGGTTCCTTGGGTTTGCTGGCCAGGAGTTAGGCCAGGCAGTTTTAAACAGGGTTGAAACCTGGGAGTTTTTAATCCTGCCAGTTTTGGGCCGGGGTTGAGGTTTGCAACTTTCTGCTCCCAGGGGAGCTGTGACCCAAACTACCTGCAGCCTAGACCTAGAGGGTCGGCCTGGTCTTTGCCCTTGTCCAGCTGTGTGGTTGGGCCAGCTATAGCCATTAATCAACCTGGATCCTTCTGCGGTTTTCCCTGCAGTTTCATTACAGCAGGCCATATAATCCAGTCTAGAAGTTTTGGGGTGCGTGCATGCTGGCTGGAGCTGCAGTCAGTCCCCATGCCCACATACAGCCTCTCCGTGGGAGCAAAGATTGGCATGCTACCATTCCTCCTAGAGCAACGAGGGACCCCTTGCTACGCAGGAGGACATACACTCTCTCACAACTTCCCCTGGTGCAGTGACCCCAAGAGGGTGCAGTCTATAGACTGTGTCTTGCTGTTGATAGAGTTTTAAATTGCATTTGGTGTTTTCCTTTGTTTTCTGTAATAAATCTGTCTTCTGTATTTACACAGCTTGCAAGGAGGGGTTTTTTGTTTATGCGGGACACCCTAATGATTCATTTAGTGTTTCCCAGTTGGTCTGGATGGGGGCTTGAGCCATGGTAAAATATATTGAGTACCCCCAATTTGAATCTGGCCCTTGTTGCTGTGGATCAGTGACTGGCAAAAGGGTTACATTTTGGAGGCTCATCCAAGATCCATTTGGTTTGGGCACTTATGTCCATGAACTCGGACAGAAATATTTTTGGGGTTTCCTATTGCATCCCAAGGTAGAGATAGTACTCACTGTTTCTTGCAAGGAGTACATAATCGTGTAAAAATGGTGACTGCAACGTTGGAAACGTGATGTGTGGAAATGCAGGTAGATCCTGAAAATTCCTTACTCGTCACTGGCATATCGAGTGGGTTCACCGAGGAAGCAGTACAAGGTTTCTTGCAAAAATCATTTACCAATTTTAGAAAATGCAAGGTGCGTGAACTGAAGGGTGGAATGGAGGAAGAAGCCCAGGCCACCCTTTGTGAGCTACCCATACCAGGTGACTAGGTATGTTCAGAGGAGAAGGAGGAGTTGATGAATTGTATTTTAACTTTTGTAGTACCTACCAACATAAAGGAGAGAAGGTTTCAGCATATGTTTTGCAGCTGGAGAAAGCACTGTAGAAGGTGTTAGTCAAGGGAAGCTTCCCCCGAGATGGAGCAAACCTGGCTAGACTTAAACAGGTATTGACAGGGGTGGTATACAGTGAAACGATACCGGTAAACGTTAACCTAACTAACTGAAAGGCCAATCCCCCAGGTCTTAGTCAAATGGTAAAGGAGATCTGCGAGGAAGAGGAGCGACAGGCAGTAAAGGAGACTATCTGGTCCCCTAACAAGACCACCCCTTGCCCTGAAGCCCCTAGGGCCTTGGTAATGGGCACCCAACATATTCCACATCAAGATGGGATTTGGGGGAAACAGGTGGCTGTATTTCCAAGCAGGGTGGACCCCACAGTTTCCAACTCCCAAAAGTCCATCAGGGTCACTACGGTCTCCCAGGGGTCTGTCACTCCACAACCTTATAAGCTTAATGGCCATCCCCTGTTTTGCTATGAGTGTGGAGAGGATGGGCATTCGGCTAGCAAGTGTGGGAATGCTGAGAATCCAGCCCTGGTATGGCAGAAATTGAGGGCTGGCTGGGCAGAGTCAGGAAGCAAGAGTGGGGTAAAGTGGTGGAGTCACCCTAACCCTTGAGATCCCAAGGCTCCTGCCCTCCAGGCTTGCCCAGAATGCTCCATACAAGACTAGTGGGACCCCGAGCAGAGGTCCAAGTGAGGATTGAGGGAGAAGAATATCCTGCAGTGCAAGATAGAGAGTCTCAAGTGACCGTCATTTTTCAGTCATTTTATGATCAGTATCTGGGACATTTGCCCATGCAGCCTTGAACCAGGCTGGGCTTGTGTGGGCTGAGCCAAGAAGAGTGCCCCTACAGTAGTTTTGTTATAATCTGATTACAGTTTCCAGAGGACAGAGGAGGTTGTGGGGGTCAAAGAGGAGGTGACTACTGCTTTCTTGGTGCAGCCAACACACGATGTCTCTGAGAAGACCGACACCCAAAGGGAATTTGGGGTGCAGCAGTGATTGTGGGCTCTAACCAGAGTCCGAATTATACTTTGACTCTTGGGGGGTCTGCAAAAATGGGGCTGCCCATCACAATGCCCTAATTAAATCCCCTAGAATTCTGTACTCTATTTTGTCAGGGTCCTACACACATACGCACGCACAGATTATTAACGCCACAACTGGTCCTACACATAGCATCTGTTTACTTTATGGAAAAATGCACATTATTTCTAAGCCAATAATAAAAATAATAAAAAATAAATAGATTGCTTAGCTTACCTTAAAATAAAATCGAACACAGAGGCCAAATGTCAGTCTTCTGTGGTTGCTGTCCTGGTTTCCATGAAGTTGATGGATGACGACCTGCCTTCAGCTAGGATCTCACAACAGGCACCAGATTAAATCTCTCCAGCGGGGGCCCGTTAACATCCACGAAGAGGGGTGAAGTCAAGGTTTGTGCTCAAAGTCGGTTGTGAGACTTTCTGTCAGTGTTGTTTAGGGCTGAAAAACTGTGCTCGCGTTCAGCAGAAGTGGCAAGGTATGTTTTGCTTAAAATTTTAAGTTTATAGTTTTTCCGCTGTCTTTGCCATGTGGCTTCCCGATACGAAATTCCTCAACAGCATCCCAAGTAGGCTCTCCATGTAGTTTTGCCAAATAATGTATTTAATTTTCACCAAATAAAACAAGATGATCCTGAGCTTTTGGTCTGAAATGTGTACCCAGTGGTTTTAGCAGGTTGGTAAGTTCTGAGTCTGGGAGGCATGGGCCTCCTGAATCTGGGGGAGCACATGATTGCTGATGGGGGGTCCCCCAGAGGCCAATCACCAAGCCAGCATTGAAACAGGATGTGCACTTCTGGTTTCATGGCTGGCGCTTCCAGGAGATGCACGGCCGATCTCAGGGTGCACATGCACCCACATGCAACGCCCTGTGTGTCGACAATTTCTGCCTGGTAGAATTGCAGGCGATTGACTTTTTCCAAGGTGTCATTTAAAGCCACTCCCTTGAACACCTAGTTTGAGTTGCACTGTTCAATTGTTTTCGTGCATTTTCCACCTTCAGTCTTCATAGCGTTCAAAGCTTCCATAGTCCAGCGGGATGCTGTGATGTGAGACTGTGAAGGACATGGTCCTTTTCTGAAGTTTGAGGGAAAAGCTTTGGAGTTCACGAAGGACCTCTTTCATACTAGCCAAGTTGAAAGCAAAGCCCCCGGTTGCAAGCCGTTTGTACAGTCCACTGTATTTCATTTGTTCACTGTCTTCACTTGCCATTTTCAATTGCTGCACCAATGCTGGGTACTCTTTCCACACCACTTCCACTGTATTAAAGCTGCCTCAAACCCAGTGTATTGTAAAAACTTGACCAATTTTTTTAATATTCATTTTGAGATTCGCTGTGGCTTCACTAAGTAATTGGTGACTGATAGTACAGAGCGTAGAGTTTCGAAATAAAAAAAGTCCAAGTGGTTGCAGCCTGTAACAGCTTTAAAGGAGTCTTGTTCCACAAGTTTGAGCCGGTGTGTAAGGCAATGGGCTGATTTTAGCAAGGGGAAATCTTTCTTTAGCTGAGAAATCAGTCCTGTTCCCTTACTGGTTAATACCATCACCCCATGTGGCAACAAAGATCAGGTATTTTTTCAAATACCCATCATCCAAATCTGATTTGAGAAGACTTTCTTCTAGAGATGTATATACTGCATATATTGTGATGCTGACTTGAGACTTGTGCTTTTCAACTTTGAAATCATTTTCTTTTTCATTTTATGGGCTATGAATTAGATAACGTTTGCATAAGAGTGGTCTGAGTGGTGTAGGGAGCCCATTTTTTGCACCATTCATATCTCGAAGTGAAACTATGGGCTCCGTTTTGATAAAAAACGGTCTTTCTTTTGCAATTAGATGAGCAGTTCGAAATACTGTGGCCGCCTCGTTGAGTACATGAGCACTTAACTCTGAAACCATGTTCGGAAGCACACTTTTCCCCTTATGCTGTTGATTATGACAGCCTTTTGATGGGCAGCGCGATCTCTGTGTTTGTACATTTTTTTCCGCATTTGTTTTGCAACGGATGTACTCACCACGCCACTCATCCATTCTTCTGAGAGCTGACCTCCTTTTTCAGACAGAAGAAGTCATGCAGCTTCTTTGCAGGTGGTACATCCTAGATTTCCTTCGTGACAAAACAACCACGGATTATGCTCCTTCCATTCCTCCTACTGGTTAGCGCTCCAGATATCATTCGGTATTGATGTAGTGCAAGTGAGGTTTTCAGTGTCTCTGTTGTCAGTGGCTGTTTCTGTTGCCAAATTTTCGCTTAACTGGCCAGCGAAGCTGCATGTTGGGTTCAAATCAGTCACCATGGCCTGACTTTTCCCATCATCCAACTCTGCATTTGTCATAGGTTTCTTCATGAAACCAAATTCAAGACGTCCGTTTGTTTTCTTTTAGACATTTAAAAAATAAACAACTGCAGAAGTGCGATAAACCCCCAGGTTACCACAGTTAACCGCTGCGCTCCACCACCCCCGTGACTTCCAGTATCAGACCGCGTCAAGTACGTTTAAAATAAAAATGGCTGAAACCGCCTCTGAACGTGCAAAATCTATGTAGTGCCACATGTGGTGTGGCCGATAATGAGCACGAAGTTAAACCAGTTCGTTGATTCACAAGTCCACCAAAGTGAAGGAGTGAATTGATCTGAGCAGTTATGATTTTCACATCTTACTGGTGGGGGGCTCAGCAAACCCAAGAGGGTGCAGCCTATAGACTATGTCTTGTAGTTGATAGTGTTTTAAATTGCATTTGGTGTTTTCCTTTGCTTTCTGTAATAAATCTGCCTTCTGCGTTTACACTGCTTGCAAGGAAGGGGGTTTTATTTATGTGGGACACCCTTGGGATTCATTTAGTGTTTTCCAGGTGGTCTGGGAAGGGGCTTGAGCCAAGGTAAAATATACTTAGTACCCCCCAAATTGAACCTGACCCTTGTTGCTTTAGACCAGTGCCCAGCAGAAGGGTTACACCAATCATAAAAATCTTGCATGTTGAGAAGGGTTGTACATGGACCCTTCATATGGGAATTGCCATACTAAGTGAATAAATGCCTTTGGTAGGAGCTTCAAAAGCACCTAAGTTTCTTAGGAGCCTGTTGTATTTAAAAAAAAACCTGGATTTGGGTGGTCAGCATCTTTCAATAAGGCTTAGACATTTAAATCCCATTGATGTCACTGGGAGATAGGCATCTAAATCTCTTTCAGGAGCTGGTCCTCAGTATCTAAATCATTTTGAAAATGGAACTTGCAGGACACTGGAAAATGATGCTCTTTCTCTGCATGATGCATCCTGAAAACAGGCTTCAGAAGTGATCATGCTCCCTGTGTGCATGGAGGAGGGAAGAACCAGACAAGTCTCGCGAGTGTAATTTATAGCTATTGTCCTCTGCAGCAGAGAGGAGTCCAGAGAAAGAAAAAAAAAGAAGCTAAGACCTAATAATAACAGCCTCCTTTTTACTGCAGCTTATAAAAAATTAATTTGCTCGCTCATAAAATTAGACAGAAGGATGCAATGTGAGGAGGATACAGAAATGAATTTTTAACTATACCTTGATGCTTTGCTAAAGCTCAGAGCGCTGTCACAAGGTAGCTATTTTGGTTTGCGATTTGTGTATTTAATTGTTGTGTTGGGGGGGGGGGTTTAAATAATAAATCAGACAAAAATATTTACCACTGAGTTTGAAGGTGGAGATGGAAGAGATAAGTGAATCAAGCTTGTCAGGGGTGTAGGTTGTAGCCGTGTTGATCTAAGGCCATGCAGGCAAGGTTCTTTGGGTAAATCCAATATCTTTTATTAGACCAATTCATAAAAGATAATTGGTAACTGGTCTGTTAATTGGTCTAATAGAAGATATTGGATTTACCCAAAAAACATTGTCAGCCTCAAGCATGTCAGTGCACCCCTAAAAGTGTGGGGGTCACCTACAGTACCTTCTCTGGAGAGCCAGGGCAGTGTAATTTGTTCAGCTGGTTTTTGCCTCTGTAGCAGTCACAAGCCAGGCACTTAGTGCATCTGCTGAA
>NW_005842056.1:25998-40465 GCF_000455745.1 Alligator sinensis
CTCACCTGATGAACCTGAATCCTGCTCTCATCTCTGCTGCTACTTCTTTTTCGCCAGGAACCACTTAGGTATCACCCAACAGAAATTCCCACCAAATGCAATACAGTCACACACTCCTCCCACCAAGGGAAGAAAGTAGGCGAGCAATTGAAATGTGAAGGATGGCACTGTCTTTGCTCATGCATTAGATCTGCAACAACAAAGTCCCACCTTGTAGACGTCTTGGTGGGTTCAACACGGGTGCTATCAAGCTTCACTTCTATGTGGGTAAGAAGTCGACACACTCTGAGGGTGAGACTATACCCTGACAGAAAGCCAGTGCCACTCCAGAGGTCTTTTTTTCCATGTTGGGGTGTGGGGAAAACCCTCAGATTACATCTCCTGGAATTATTTTCATGAGGTTTTTTGTATGCCTTCCACAGGCTGCTAATGACTATCCATATACAACTTGCAGTGTTGTCTTCTTGTAAGAAACTACTGAAGAGTTTCCATACATCATACCCACCTGATGCTCTTGGCTGGTTTCCTTCGAGGGTTAAGGTTAGGCCCGGTTAAGGGCGTGTTGTAGAGAATGAGGACACTATGGTACAGTCAAGGTTGTTCTATTTGCTCCATGCCTTCAATGTCTCTGATGGGTGGAAGAGTCTAGAGGAAGCTGCCTCCCATCTACCAACAGTAGAGCTATAAAAATAAGTCATAGTCTATCCGAGCAACTGTGTCTGACCTGAGCTTATGCTAGACAGAGTGGAGTGAAGCAGAACTGGCATCACTTGACTTAACATCCTTGTGCCAGGTGCTGCTCCAGTTGGTGTTTGTGCACCTCTAATTGCATTTCTCCCTGTTCCACAAATAGGCAGAATAATAAAGATATGCAAGGAAATTGTTTCCCTGAGAGACTCGGTGTCTAGCAGGACAGGGTCGTTCTTATTGCATATCATTTAGTACTTTAACCCATCTGGGTTTGAACATGCCAGATGAAGGACTTTGTCAACTGCTCCGCCCTCTCTGACAATGTCTCATCTCACAGTTGTCATCCAGTCATTGTTTTTCTCCGATATTCAACTTTAAATTCCCCTTTCTGGGTTTTCATTCCATGACTCCTACTTGCGGTGAGTCATCCAAACCAACCCCCCCTCTCCTTTGGTTTACATCCCCCCCAGTATTGGCAGACTAATGTCAGACCTCCCATCTTAGTCATCAATTAGCCAGTCTACACATCACGGTCTACACATTTAGCTCTTAATCATTCCTCTCAAGCATATAACTATCACCCTAGTTGCTCTTCTCTGGTATTCTCCCAGTCTGCTATTGCAGTGCTGAGAATTAAATGCAAATGTGGTCTGAGCAGAGGTGTAGAAAGGAAGGAGCATTATCGTGATGTATTTTAATGTCAGCATTTGTCTGGTCTTTTTTTGCAATGGGAACACATTGCAGACACATCTGTATTGTGCTCTCTTCCTGCTTTCACTCCATGTTGTCTCCCAACACTACTGTTCTTGAGTATTTGTGGGATTTTTTCTCTCTTCTCACAGATGTTTCTCTCTTGGCTGCTTATTCCCTAGAAGTGTTAGCTTCCACTTTTTCAGAGCAAATCTCATTTTCTGAGTAAGCTTGGTAACAGTATGTGCCTATCCAAAATTGCTCTGAGCATTTTTTTTCAATGATTTTTACTACAATATCCAGCTCTAATGTCACAAACAGAGTAGTGAGCAGTTCCTGCATTAGGCATCAGTGGCAAAAATCTTCTAAGAGTCCAGAAAGCATATTTCAATCCCCACTCCAACCCCTATTCTTGTCAAGAAGCCTGAGAGATGACTTTCACTACTTGGTGTGAAGATGATTTCCTCACACCACGTTTCCAACATTGCAGTCACCATTTTTACACTATTATGTACTGCTTGCAAGGAACAGTGAGTACCATCTCTCTCTTGGGATGCAATAGGAAATCCAAAAAATATTCCTGTACAGGGGACACCCCAAGTTCATGGACATAAATGCCCAAACTGAATGGATCTTGGATGAGCCTCCAAAATGTAACCCTTCTGTCAGGCACTGGTCCACAGCAACAAGGGCCGGGTTCAAATTGGGGGTACTAAATATATTTTACCATGGCTCAAGCCCCCACCCAGACCACCTGGGAAACACTGAATGAATCACTATGGTGTCCCATAAAAACAGAAACCCCAAGTTAAGTGGGGAACGTATGGGTTAAACCCTTTTATTGCTACTCAGTGCCTGGCTTCCTGCATCTCCTTCAAAGAGTGGAACCCCATCGTTCGCATTTTCTAAAACGAGGTTTATGACCTTTACCCCTTGCCCTCATGCCACTTGCTCTCCCTGTTCCTGCCCCCACTGCAATTTACCCCCTACTGCCTTCAGCAGGGAGCCAGGGAGCAGCAGAGGACCCAGTGCAGAGCAGCAAGACAACCAGCATGAAGCCAGGGAACAGCTTAGGACCCAGGGCTGCCTGCGGGTACTGCACTTTTATGTAATATTTGATTTTAAGATGAGACTTCATTTCCCCCATGTTGAATGGGAGAAAACCCGTCATCTTGAAATACAGTCAGTGCAGTAGCATCATCCTGATGACAGGCCTTGCCATTATCATCGCTCTCTTGAAGTTGTCTAATCCTGGATCCTACTGGGTTTTCTGTTTGCCATCCCTCTAACAGCCTCCATTGAGACCAGCTAGCATCAGTCAGGTAAATTGAGATGTACCTGATATTTTTAAAAATAATACAGCTATTTTCCTCATTCTCCATAAGGCCCATGGTGGAATGGCCAGAAAGTTAATGAACTTAATGCTCTGCCAGACATATTTGGAGAAGCACATTTCAAAAATCAGGGAGCATTGGAAGTGTGACCCTCCAGAGCTGGCACTGCAAGGTCATTTAGGATCATGCCCTTGGGCACTTATTTTTTAGGCTGCCCTTATAATAAGCACTTACCTCAGAATGATGATCCAGAAGGACTAGGTTAGGCACCTAGGGTCCCTCTGGAGTGAATGAGGACAGTTAAAAGACGCCGGAAGGTAATCTTGGGTGCCTAGAGGCAGCCAACAAGGAACACTGACCCCAAGAATGTATCTGAATTCCCGCTTCTTTCTGGAATCCTTTCCGATTCAGGGATGCATACTGGGTGTCTCCATCCTCCTCTTAGGCTAGGGACAGACATTCAAAAAGCCTGGGCCTGAATTGATTGCAGGTTAGTCTAACCTAGCTAGGCTAAATCAGTTTGTAACTGCACAGAAATCCCAGACATGCAGGCACATGCCTGCAGTGGCTCAGGCTAGAAGCCGGGGGATGCTAGAGCAGCCCTCCCTTCCCTTCTACACTGCTGAGCTGAGGAGGGCATGACTGGGCCACAGCAGGATGCTCTGATTAGGGAGGGATTCTCCCCTCCTGCTCCCAACCAGCCCAGCGGGGAATTGATAACCGTGTTTATCACCCCATTAAGAAAACAACAGAGGGACATTACCAGCTACCTGTTGATTCTGCCTTTGTCCTGTCTGCCACAGCACGCAGCATAGCCAGCATGTGGTCTGCTAGCTAATGCTGGGAGGTGTCAGTGTAAGGCAGAGGTGACAGGGAGGGGAGAAGAGGTGGGGAGCAGGCAGATGCCTGCAGTCTCTGCCAAGCTGCAGCCAGGGAGCAGAGGGGAGGGACAAGCCCTTCTGTGGAACAGAGAACCCCGCCCATCTCAGAGAGCATGCCAGGATGCTGGGGGAGTCTGGTTTAACTTAAGCCAGCCAGGGGTCTGGCACAGACATTGCATAAACCAGTTTGACCCAAATCAGTTAAGTCTGATACTACATTCAACCACATTTACCTCAAACTGGTTTCAGCCATTTTCAAACTGGATCATTTGCACTGAACATCTGTTCTGTTACAGGTCTAAACCAGTTTCTGATCACTTCAACCAATTTATGTGTAATGTCTGTCCCTAGCCTTAGTGTTGATACCTATATGCTTAGTGGTAGGGAATTTAGGAGCCACTCTTTACGTGATAACCTAGTGGTTCGGGTACTTGCCCAGCGAGTTGTAGATGTATTCTAAGCTCAGATGTGTTCCAAGCTATTCTCAGTTTAAAGGGAGTCACATCCATTATCTTCCATTTTTCAAAGCAGTGACAATCACCAGGGGTAGGTAGCACCTTCCACCTCTTCTGAAGAAGCAGAGCCAGTGGGCAGAAAAAAAAATGCAAGTCACAGGACCAGGCAAGCAACAAACAAGAGGGGGTCTGACTATAGCCCAGTGAGGATGACATTCTCCAAGGGGTGAGGACTCTTGGGTTTTGGTCTTTTTTTTTTTTTTTTAAAGGATTTTTTCCTGTCCTTTATCCAGTGTCATTTAGTGACTGGATAAAGGATAGCAATAACTTCACAGGGAAACAATGTGAATAAATGCCGTGCAGGATTTCATTAAATGCATTGGACAAATGTTAATGCCATCCAAATATGCTGCATCATCTATTTATCCTTTCATTGCTCATTGGCAAACTTCATATTGAAAAACAATTCTATGTTTAAATCCCATATCTGACTACCTCAAGTCTGTCTTTCACCACATCACCCAAGCTACATGCACATGCTATAACATGATATCCAGGTGAACAAGCACTAGTAAATATTTGCAAGGAATGAAGTTTCTCTTCCCTCAGGATTGCCAATCAGCAGCTTGAGTACCTGTTACTAAACAAAAGGCATTGTAGAGTTTCATTATGTCAACATTATTCACATTTCATTTCATCTGAAAGAGGCCCAAAATAAATGGTATGGTAGATTTTAAGTTAATTAGAAATATTTTACTCTGAACGGAGTCCTGCAATTACTGACTGTTGTCACATTTATCATCTGAACCCAGGCAGAACAGCCAGCTGGGAATTTTTCTTGTTAATTGGTTTTTTTTCCCCCTCTCATAACCAGTAATTCCCAGGGAAAGGAGCAATGATCACTGCACTGGCATCTATGGTTCATGGCCTTGATAGAAAGTTGCACACTTAGGGTGGACTTCTGTTTCTTTTTGGTTATCTAACAGGCATTTTAGTACACTTATGTACAGGTAGCAATTGTGTTTCTCAGACATGTAACACTACCCTTCTAGACCACTATGTGCATATGTACCTGGGCACAAGTCCCAGAAACAAAATGGTGATGGGTAGACAAGGGCCATGTCATGTTTTAACCCCAGTAGATGAGTGGTTTTGGCACTTACCTGGCAATGTGGACATCCAGGTTCAAGGTCCTCCTCACCCAGAGGAGTATCTTCTGCTGTCTCCTGCCTTCCCAGCATAGCGCTCGAACCATCACATCATGGGCCGCGCATATCTTTCTTGGCTCCCTGGGTGCCAGCCTCAAAGATAGTGCTAGGGAAGCAGGTCGATAATGCCTGACCTGTAGCTTGGTGGTTAGTACCGAATTTATAGAACTACAGGAAGGTTGGGCTGGAAGGCACCTTAAAATAATATCTAGTCCATCATCCTGCATGGAAAAAAAATGGGCTAGCTATTATTTAGGTGGCCCAAAGCCACTTAAAACTTGATTTTCAGAGATATTGAGCACTCACAACTTCAGTGAACATCATTACGCGCCATTGGCACACATCACGTCTGCAAATTGGGTCCGGTAGGTCTGAAGACTGGGAAATAAATTTAGACAACACCTTTGAAAATTGTTGTTCATAACTGAAGGTAACACTTCCATGGAAGTATCCATAAATGAGGATTTGGGGTCAAGTTAGAAAGAGAAGCAAATTTATGCACCCATCCTGTAATCAGATGCTTTCATTTCTGCAGGAGACAAAATGTCTGGATCAACCTTTTTAGATAAGGTAGCCTTGTGTAACTAGAAGCCATAAGTATTTAAATGACAAAGTACATTGGCACCTGATACAAATGTAGTTGAGGAAGACAAACTCTGTGACCATGCCCACAGATAAAGCCAAATAGATTTATAGCCATTTTATTAGTTTTATTGTTGTTCTTCTAATTGAAACAAAATCACACACTTCATGACAATAGAGCTACATTCTCTATGCAGAAGCGTATGAGGTGTAAAGGCTATGAAGATGGATTACTGGCCTTTCCACGTCTAGGATACCTACAGTCCAAAGTCAAGACAGGTCACCCTCCTTCTCATCAAGGCTAATCCCAAAGGGGCACAGACTTCTTGCAGCATCATTGTCTTTGTCTTTGTCTTCATCTTCATTTTTGTCTTTTTTTGTTGCTGCCATTGCTGGTGCACCATCTCTTGGAAGGGTCAGCCATTCTGTTCATGGCTCTTTTCTTGTGATGTTCAGATTTCTCATATCTTAATCCTGATGTTGTCCTTCAACCTTAGTCTTGGTCATCCTCTGTACCTACTGCCTGTGGGGTCATCTTGTAGATCATCTTCACAACAGTCTCTCTCTGTACTGCCTCATCCCATGACCAAAATCTCTCAATTTACTTTCTCTCACCTTTTCAGCGACTGAGTGCATCCTGATATTTCTCACCTTGTCCTTCAGGTTGACCTCCAAAATCCATCTCAACCCTCCTTTGGACAGCTCCATGCCACACATATGACATAATCATTGTTCCCAGCCTCAGCAGTGAATGTACCTGGTAAAACTAAACACATGAGCCTAATTGTATGTCCTCTGTGAATTTTATCTAGGACCTCAGAGTTAGACCCGTGCTAACGGCTTTGAAAATCCTGCCCTAAATTCTCTGTTCATGCTGGAGTTTGATCCCTTGGGTCACAAGTAAGACAACAGTAGGTCACTGTAAGGAAACCTTTATTGCTGTACTGATTCTCTGGGTAAACCAAAGACTTGTCTTCAGAATTTTTCCAAGCTCTGCAGTCACTTTTTGTTTGAAAAGGAGTGAATCATTACTAATGGAGCTGAAAAGAAACTGTATGCTTAAAGGCAAGAAAGAGGCTATTATTATGTGATGCTTATTACTCTCATGTGTTTCTTATCTATCTGTCTCGTGTCCTCCTATGATGGATGATGTGCCAAAATAATCCTCAATCCAAGAGATTACTTAGAGTCTACAATAAAGCAATTCTATTTGTTTTAGTCATTAGAGTAAATCTCCACTGTTCAAGGAAACGGAGTCCTCATTATCTCATGGCCACAATTAGGGTCCATAAATTAAATCCAGGGTTGGGACAATTTGCTGCTGAGTTTGGCAATACAGAATGACATGAGCCAAAATAAATGTTTATGATGGGAGCTATTTACAGGATTGGCCATTTGGTGAAATAACTGAGCTATGTTGTTACTGCAAAAGGCAAATTAAAGTTCAGGAAGAATTGCAGCAAAATATGATTGATTGTCATAAAATGCCAGGAGATTGACTCTGTCTGGCATTTCAATAAAGTGTCAGCCTGTGTCAACGATAGGTCCAAAAATAAATGGATCATTGTGTCCCAGCCTCGAGGAATTTCATGTTCGCTCTTGTTCCCAGATAGTCTGGCATGGATCCCTGTATAGTATGAAAAAATAAAGCACTGTTCTGTCCTCCAACTGGGGTGTGGTGGTCGGGGGGTTAAAATGTCTTGTTCTGGATCCAGAGGCATGAGTTTGAGCTTTGATCTGTGCTTGCAGTAAAAGCTGCCCTCAGTCAACCTAGCTGTAAATAGCTACTTGGTCATCTCAACTGAGGAGTCAAAGACAGTTGGATGTGATACTAGCCACATCATTCCTTTGTGTGCTTAACTATGCTAGGCCAATCAGCTGCTGGGTTTGCATGGATCTTTTTCATGTATATGCGATCTGAACAGAAGTTTCAGGGTGACATTCACCCACACACAGATGCCCAGTAAAAGGCCTGTGTGCTACCTAAATCCTCGAAATAGTGAGCCATAAGCCAGGTTCTGTGTAGTTCCACAACAGGTATTTTTTTAACGTAGTGTGTGTATGACAATGAGATTTGATTCAAGGTGATGAATTTCTCCTTGTGAGGGAATAAACTTTACCTGCCCTAATGCTCATTTTGTCCTTTAATGAAATGGTGTGGTTGGAATCGGCGACAGTCCTTCAGGCGCTTCTTCTAAGTATGATGCATGGTGTCATCTAGAATTTGGAAAAACGGGTGCAGTTGGTGAGGCATGTCATCGCACATAAAACAATACATTTTTCTCCACTTAAAAATACACTAGAAGCTTTACTAATGTGCCAGGGTCTGTGGGCTGTATTATTCAGTTTAGGATTGAAGCAAAAACAAATATAACTTCCTTGGAAGGTGTTAAAAACAATTTCCAGGGCTGAGACATAGAAACTTCATTGCCAGGAGCAGCTAACAGGCAGCAGAATTGCAGAACAAAGGATAGCTTGATTGGTGGAGCATCAAGACCAGTAAAAAGAAAAGAGGGCCGTTAACATCCGTGGAAGGAATGGGGAAGGGAAGGGATCGGGTTGATTACAGTGAGCCATGAAGTCAGTTGACTCTATCAGCACTGCCTGGCTAGAAATGCTGCTGCTGTGGGCACTCTTCTGGGCACGTAACTATATGTGCAGGGACACGGGAGCGGACTGCAACAGGCCCCTCAGCAATAAGCTCCCCCTGGGTGCTAGTCCAGGGGCCAGGAGATAGCCGTTAGGGCTGTGCAAAATGTCTCCAGCTGTTCCGATTCGATGCTGTTTTGACTCATTTTGAGCTCGAAACAGTGAAATGGAATCGAAATGAAGGGCTTTGAAACATCCTTGAAACAAAACGAGGCTAGTCAAAATGTTTCGAAAATTTCAAAATGTTTCGAGTTTCAAAACCAGCAGCAAGGTGGTGGGAGACGGGGGGAAAAGCCTCGGCTCTCCTTGTCTCCCGCCGCCAGGCTGTGGGAAGCCGATCACAAATCAAGGGAAGGGAACTGAGCCCGGGCTCAGCTCCCCTCCCAAGCGCCGTAATCAGGCTGGGGAAAGGAACTGAGCCTGATCACTCAGTTCCCCTCCCCCGCACTACCATTGGGCTGGGGATGGGAAGTCAGCCCAGCTGGGCTGAGTTCCCAACCCCCCGCACTAGATTGGGTTGGGAAGTCAGCCCAGTTGGGCTGAGTTCCCAACCCCAGCTGACCATCGGGGCTGGGGAAACAAACTCAGCCCAGCTGGGCTGACTTCCCATCCCCAGCCCGATCTAGCACTGGGGAGGGGAACTGAACAATCAGGCTCAGTTCCCTCCCCCAGTCCCAGGTGGCAGTACCAGCTTCCCTCCCTCATCTGACAGGCAGATGGGGGGCCCACAGCCCCGATCTGCCTGCCACATGAGAGAGGCTGTTTTGAGCTTCCCTGTTATAGCTAATGGATGAAACGTCGACACAGGGTTGAAACAGCATCAGTGTTTCGAGGAAGCAAAACGGAACAGCTGTTTCTAATTGAAATGAAATTTGAAACAAAACTGTTCTGTGGAGCCCTCGAAACTCCAGGCAAAATGAAACGGTGTCGTTTTGCACAGCGCTGACAGCTGCTTCCTGGCAGGGGCTGGGGCATTGGGTACCACTTTGGGTGGAACACGAATCAAAGCAGAGTGCAGTTGCACCAGGATCTGCCCCCCCGGATGGATCTGTGCGTGGAGTACACGGATCTGTCCACATGCTGCTGTGCATTAGGTGAATGGCTTCTGCTTCTCAGTGTAATCTGTCCTTTTCCAGGTTTTCCCATCTTGCACTGGAGCTGACCTTCTTAATCCCGCTCGTCAAGCCAGCACTAGAAGTTCTTAGTCCTCTTGCAAAGGAGTTTAAGAGAATAATTTTTACATGTCTATACCAGCGAAAGCCTTAGCATAACCCTACTGATATAGATTTATACCTGCAAAAAAAATTTTGATATAGCTGATTTTACTTGAGGAGCTCATCTAATCTAAACCAGCAAAAGTTCTCTTTTGCGAAGAGGTCTCCACAAGGTGTTTTTGACAATATGATTAGTTTTCTAGTGTTAAATAAGCCATTGTTTCCTTGAAAGTCAGTAATAACTCACATAGTAGTGGAAGGGCCATGTGTTCCTTTGAATTGCACAAAAGCTGCTTATAATTACTATGGTTTTATCATCCTTGCTAATAAACTGATGGCAATCTTGCAAATGCTGATGGAACCCAAGGGCAGATGATCTGCAGATCCAGCTGGCACGTGTTTCCAGAGCTTTGCATAGGGAACCTCTATCTTTCAATGAGCTTTTATGTGGTGCTAAAGAAATCTTACCCCTCACTAGCTGCTTGTTTTATCCATCCCCTTGTGCTACTTATGCATGACCATTTAAGATAATAAGCACAGTGATATTTTTTTTCCCCGTTTCAATGATGAGATCCATCTATCCATTGATAGGAGCTGGCACATCCATATGGCAAATCAGAAAGACTCAGCTGGACAATCAGAATTTGGCTCTTGGACAACCGTTGTCTTCACTTCATTTCCAATATAATGGTCTCTCTCAGGAAATCTAGCTTGTTTGGTAGTTATTGTTGGGCTTTATTTTTCTACCTGCCACTGTAGCGTGTGAGCACTGTCAGTGTAAAGTGAATTTTCTTGGGGATTTAATGGAAGCTGGAAATACTGTCCCTGTTCTGAAATTCATGGCCAGAACAGATAGTTTCATAAATGACATGGTTACCAGCTTATTTAAAATGCATCTAAAAACTGAGATTTCTAATGGGGCTCTTTGGAAGGCATGTAATTATGCCTATGTAACAATGTCTTTTGGCAGACAAAAATACCCGTGAAGATTAATATTGTCTAAGGAAAAAGCAGCCAATATTTACCTTTTGAGTTAATAAATCTTGTTGCTCTCTACAACAGAAGTCAATCACTCGTTATTAGTCATTTTTTAAATTGTCTAAAAACGAGAATGACTTAAAGTTATGACTTGTGTCTCTAGTTTTCATAATCAGCCAGGAAAGATTTATGTTCATTAAAATTGTCCTTGGAAAACATTAGAAAGCACAAAAAAAAAAGACCTGAGGAACTATGCTGAAATAAAAATAATTATTAGAGCTAGTCACAATATTTTCTGTGGAACAGTTTTGTGATGAAAAATACCACTTCAGTGACATCTAAATGTTTGACGGGCTCAGTGTTGAAATGTTTCATTGCCATCGTGGCATTAGTTTTTGTTTCATTATGTTTTTAGATTATCTTGAACTATTAGGATTCGAATAAATAATGCTATGTAAAGAACACATGCTTTAGTAAACATTTTAATACAGTGGGGAAGTCTCAACAAAATGAAAGGACGTGACAGTAATGATTTGAATGATTTTCGTTCTACCCAAACAATTTCTTATAGCATAATGGGTTATTACCTGGTTCAGCCTCTCTGAACCAGTTAGTCTCTCAAGTGCCATTTTGCCTTTTGCCTAACATGTTTTTTGGAAAGTTTGCTTTAAGGGAAAATTCAAAATTTCAACTCTTCATTCCAAATAGGAATGAAAAAATGATAAATGTGTTCACATCAAGCGGCCAAATGAAGA
Organism: Alligator sinensis; assembly: GCF_000455745.1. Classification (NCBI taxonomy): domain Eukaryota; kingdom Metazoa; phylum Chordata; order Crocodylia; family Alligatoridae; genus Alligator; species Alligator sinensis. The sequence goes on from NW_005842056.1 coordinate 37,435, forward strand.
ATTATCTATTATAATCCTGTGGAACAGAACTTCTAGTTCCTAATCAGTTCCAATAATCATAATCATGTAACATTTTTATCAGTCATTCTCATGGTGCTGTACAAAGAAAACTAATATCTTTTTGCCCATTATACAGAAGGGAACACTGAGTACAGAGGAAGTGAAGTGACCTTCTCAAGGTCACCCAGCAAACCTGTAGTGCAGAACCTGACATGGGAGCTTAGTCTCCTGAGTTCAACCTTGCACACTAGTCCCTGGGCGACCAGACTCTCTAGAACTGCAAAAGTCTGAATTAAAGCCATAGGTACAAACAGGTAGGATTCAGGTGGCAGCACCAGACTTTTTGTCATTCGTTTGCTCCAGGGCTGCTGGGTATCAAATAATTTAGAGGCCTACTGGATTTTCAGTATTTTATTTACAACAATACCTTATTGTCTTGCATATATACCACATGCTTTCCCCTAAAATTAGCTGCTGGAAATTACAGAGAACATTACATGCAAGAAATATGGTAAGAGCAGTTTCTGCCATGACTAGGTAAAAATGAAAGTAAAATGGGTATGTGACTTGCAGGGAGTAAAACGGGCTCGGCTCCATACCTGTGGCTACTCGGTTACTAAGCACAAGGAAAACTTTTCTTTTCTTCATTCTGCCTCTCAAAAACAAGGTGCGTAACTTATTCTGGGGCATATTGTATGTGAGAAAATACGGTATTTCTAACCAGGGTTCTGCACAGAAAGATGCAGCCTTTCTCCTCCATGAACTCACAATGTACTGAATGGGTACGAGGGGCATGGCATGAATGTGGCTCCCTTTTTTTGTTGTTGAACTCTTCAAAAATGAGTATTTCCACAACAAATAAATTCTACTTTAGGCTGCTTTATGGAGATGAGAGGGAATGAAGCATTTCATGAAAGGGAGCAGTTAATGAAGCCACCGCATGATAGCTCAATCTGGCAATTTTTGTTGCATGCAAACGCGTACAAATTGTTCTCCTCGGACCCTGCTGTTTTGGGGCTCTCCGCAATTTAGCAGGTCCTTTTATTCGTGGAGAAATAGTAAAGAGAAAAGGGGCAGGGAATTGGGATGGAAAATGCATGGACATAGGCAGAGCGGACCAGATTCTGTACTCAGTGGCACTGGCAAGGTTCCCGTTTCAGTGCATTTGTGGTGCTTTGAACATTAATAACAGTGTAAATGAAAGCAGGAAGAGCCCAGCACCATGTTCTATTAATCCTATTTCTCCTCCAGGGATCAAAACTTGTCCCCCCACCCCAAGTACGTTGTCTGGTTTTCTAGGTGGGTTTGCCCCCCTGCCTTTTGCTGCAATATTGGATCTTGGCCTCAGTTGAAATATGCTGATTCTGGTAGATTTTGGTAGTTCTCAACCTTGCATATTCAAGGTGCCCCTTGTAGACTCAAGGCATCCTTCAGCAAATGCCAGCTCTTAGGTTTCACTCGTTTCTTGACTTCAGAGCAGCTCTTCTGTTGCAAGGAACTGCGAAAGCGCACAGTAGGGCACTGAGGATTCCTGTTTGAAAATGTGGAGGTTATCCTGTAAACCATGTCTGTGCACCTAACAGTGTTAATATTGTGGAGCACCCCATGGCACCCTTACAAGGATCTCATGGTACTCCAGACTGCCTTGTTACCCTGCTTGAGACTCACTGTGCTCATGGCACGGAGAGAGTGCTCAAGTGCCCGGCTGGTGATGAATTGCTTCCATGTCCAGGATTAAGCCAATTAGCAGATGTGGGGGTGGGAAGGAACGTTTGTCCGTGTCAGATTTGCAGGGCCCATTGGGGGTTTTCATGTAATGGGGGGCATTATTCATCTGGGCTGAAGGCATTAGTAATGCCCTGGGGCCTTTGTACATGCCACAAAATTGGCCTTTAAAGCAGCTTAAATGCCCTTTTGCACCGCTCTAATGGCATTGCTGTTTGCACGCTCACCGGTGTATTCCACTTTAAATGACTTTGGTACTTAGCAAGATAAAACACCTCCGAGGTGCAACAGTGTATGGGGTGCTGGAAGCTGATGTTCTCGGGGCTTGGCAGGCCCCGCACAGCTCAGGAACGGTGGGACCTGGTGGCAGCCCATGCAGGCAGGCTTCACTGAAGGGGAAAAAAAAAGCAGCAAGCCTGATCTTTCCTACTCTCTTTCTATAGCATATTGTAGTTTATTAAGGGCTGTGTATTTTTGTACTACCACATTTGCTGGGCTGTGGGAGGGCCTGCACTGTGGCTGTGGTGTGCATGATGAGCCTGTGGGGATGCACTAATGGACCCTATAGGAATTTAGCACTTATTACGTAGCTGCCTGTAGTTGGCAGGGACCGCACTCGATTCATGGTGGTCCCTTCGTTCTGGTGCTCCTATGTTGTACATGCTGCAGAGACAGTATACCTCAGGACAATCTGTTCTTCCCAGCAGCGCTATTAACAGCAGGCTGTTAATCAAATAGGGATAATTATCATCTTGCTTCACTAATGCTAGCTGGCCTGTTAGCCTCTCTTTAGGATTGTTGAGTCTGGCTATATGGCCAAGTTAGACATTACACTTTTACTGGTATAAGTGATCAGAAAGCAGTCTATACCCATAACAGAGCAGCGGTTCGGCACATAGACTGGTTTAAAAATGGTGAAACCCAATCTGAGATTTACTCACCCACCAAAGGGCGAATGTGTGGCCTGTTCGGTGCCGATCTAAACTATGCCACTTACAGAAAACCACGCAACTTAGGTCGATACCACATTGAGTTTTTTGAATGGTGGTACCTAGCCTGGGAGTGCAAATAATGAATGACTCTTTTCACCATCCCTTTTAGCAAACAGAGTAATCAGCAACAGCACCTACAAGTATTGTTCAATACTAGGCTGGTGTCAGTACTGGTGATAGATTATAACTTTGCCTACGTATAGTTTTAAATAGAGATGACAGTGATCTTTGCCTCCTGTTTGCTTGGCAGGTCTGTCCACACGAGATGCTGTGTTGCTGTAGCAATGAGCTACGGCGACGTAGCATCAGCAGGA
>NW_005842056.1:40496-43987 GCF_000455745.1 Alligator sinensis
GTATGGGAAAAACCCACGCACAGTGACTGGTGTTTCTGCACCGTCATTTAGTATTCACTTAAGCAAATACTAAATGACCACTCAGTAAAACTGCGCAGTGTGGCACACGTGTAGATGTGCCCTGTGTTGCCTTTAAAACAACTGCCATGTTCCTTCTGAAACAAGCTGCCTCTCAGCGACATTGATAGTAACTCAAGGTCACATTGAGAAATCCTTTGGGACTTGCAAGGCTGGTGGCTACGGCAATTATTAATTGCCCTTGAATAATCAGTCAATAGCTATTAAGTAAAGTAATTGATTTAAATGATTGATTAGTAACCAGCCAAACAAATTAAGAGTAAGTCAATGACTATTGATTGAAATAGTTCTTAATCATTGCAGTCACTGTTGCAAGGGTTTCCTCAGTGCCCGTCTACATGATATCTCAGTCTTACAGATGTAAAACCAGTCAGTGGCAGAGAACAGGATTCAGGATGACTTTGCATTCATGTGGCACTGCTGCTAGTGTCAATCCCACCACTTTTGACATTATCTCATTCTTCACTGTGAAAAATAGACAGCCCTCCCCAAACTTTGTGCAAACCAGCATTTCCAGGACCACAAAGCCCCGTGGAAGAAATGTGCCTGGTTTTACACACTTGCCCTGCAGTTTTTTCAGCATTTTCTCCTGTGCTCTGATATTCCTCTTGACTTCGAGCAATGATTGTCTGATCATCTCGTAAAGTAAGACCGGCTGATGTTAAAGATGAAAATCCAGTTTGCAGGGCAGTATTCAATTGAAGCCAAACTAGGATGTGTGACAATTTTCATTGTTCTCGTGTTCTCCTGGGACTTTAGGCACAGGTTTTATCATGTGAAGAGTGATTTTGAGTATTGAAGGTTTTAGGCCACCCACATTACAGGGGTCTGAGTTTCAGACAGTGGGTGCTGGTTACTTCCTGCTGTGCCTTCCAAGTGGAGAACCCAGAGTTGGTCTGTACTGTCCATTTGGGGCAGATTTTCTCTCTAGGAGGTCAAGTGGAAGCCCATCACTTGGAGATGTGTGAAACAACTGTTCAGCACTTCAACGGATATGTCAGCGTAGATCCATCAAAGTCAGCAGAGCTACACGAAGGATTATTGTTCTGCCTTGTAGAACAGCTTGAAAGAACTGAAAGCAGAAGGCCATTGTGACCGGATGAAGAATGGAAATGAATGTGCTGTTTTCCAAATTCTGTGCTTTATTCTGCTTATATGTAATAGGCAGCTCTTGGTCGCTGCATTGCCGGTAGGGACATTCAGTGGACTTATTTCTTAGGGTCTGCAAAAGGAGCACCAAGAGGCATGCTTTCTCCCTACCTTTCTTTTCAACCCTTGTCTTGGAGATGGGCCTAAGTAGCATAATCTCACCCTGGAGCTGAATCTCTGAACACTGAAGAGCGTGGAACATCAAACATTACCTGTCTCCCAAGCACCAGTGTCTCAGCACTGGTACAGCATGTCAGGGATCAGGACTGATCAGGAATTCAAACATCCCAATCTAGCTACAAGGGATGGAGGGACTCGATCTCCCGTCCTCTCAAACCACAGATCTAGGAGTTGAACCTTCCAGCCAGTCCACTGAGATATACCGAAAAGGTTAAGTCCAAAATCACTAGACTGACCTCTACCAAATAAACCTGTAAAGAGCTAAGGAGCAAAGGCATCCCTTCAGAGACAAAGAGAAAACATGCTGCATTTTAGACACTAATGGAAGCAGGGTTTTTTGGCAAAGGCAGTGTGCAAAATGTCCAGGGAACAATGCAGTTGCAGCAGATGTGTAGCAAACAGCAGTCTGGATATCTTTTATTTTTTGTGGAAAATGCATTTATAGCTCCCAATTTCACCATGGAAAGGAATAGAAGGAACCAGTCGGCTTTTATGGGACTATTGCCTTTGCGTATACTCCTTGAGCTGCTTGGGAAAGGGACACTGTTTTCTGTGCTTGTACTGTACCCAGTGCAACATGCATGGGGGCATGGTGGATCCAAAGATGTGAGTACAGGCCTCACTTTGGACTCGTGTTGAAGGCTCGTGGGTACCCATCACTTGAGCTCGGGAGTCAAAGGCAGTTGAATGGGATGTCAGCCATATCACTCTTGTGTGTGCTATTGCTTCTAGAAATGACTGTGCCTTAACTAGGTTAGCTCAACAAGCTTGGAGACTCGTGTGGATTTTAAGCCTAACACAATTGGCTCTTGATCCACAAGTAAAGTGTTTAGCTGTTGCCACACTACAAGTGACAGTTAAGGGATTGCTTTCTGGTGCTAATCTTGATAGGTTTTATGGGAGTCTGTCTAAACGTTTAGACTATAGTTGCTCAACCCTGAGCCCACAGGTCAGAGCTGCCCCATAGAGTCATGTCATCCAGCCCACAGCAGCAGAGGAGAGGGGAAGCGTTACTTGTTGCCTCCAATTGCCAAATTTCTGGACCACTGGGAGCCCCATGGCTCGGATGACATAGCCCTGCACACTGGATTGGGTGTGCAGGGTGAATCTGGGTGTACAGAGTGGTGCACAGGCAGAGTCGGGGCAGTAGGGAGCTAATCCAGACCACACAAGGCAGCATGGAGTCAATCAGGGTCTTAATCCTGGCATGTGGGGCCCAATTTGGCCCACAAACTGACACATTTTATTTAACAAATATTGAAATAGTTTGGTTTTTTTTTTTTAATTTTTTTTTTTTTTTTTTAATTCCCTCCCTGCTCTCCATTTTCTTTCAACTGGAACTTTTTTTGCTTAATTTGGTTTGACCGGATGACGTTCAGCCCCCCCCAAACTCCATTTCTGGTGAAGTTCTTCCTAGTTGAAAAGAGACAGTCAGTGCTAGTGAGACTGTATGTGACTGTGTCACTCCGATCAGCATCTGAAGCAATGGTGCTCAGCCTTTTCGCCCCAAGGGCCAGATGAGTGATGCCGGGCCAGTCTGTGGGCCGGATTGGGTAGATGACACCAGGCTGGGTGAGGTAGGATTTAAAATGACTTTGCTAAACTGAACAAGTGGCCTGAAATTAATAAGTAAAATTCAATAAAGGACAACGTTGTTCATTTAAGATGGAGCAGTCACATTCAGAAATACAAACTGGGGAACCACTCTGTGACAGGGGGCCACCTCGGGGCCGATCTCCACGGCCCGCCCACCTGTCTCTGGGCAACCGCCCGCCTATCTCACCCGCCACACCTTTGATGATAATAAGTTCAATTAAGATGTTAATTAAGTGGGAGGCTGCCCATTGTAATGCCCCGATGCCAGGGGGCACTCTGCGGGCTCTTGGGCGTCCCTCGCGGTGGGCCCCTGGCCCTTTTGACTACCGTAGTCCTGGCCCCAGCTTGGGCCAGTCGAGGGTACTCCCCCCTTCGGGCTGGGTCTCTCTAGCCGCTCACTCTGTCACTGGGCCTCACCGTGCCACTACTCCCCATCCTCTCGGGGGCAACCGCAGCACCACGCCCACATCACTCCCACTCTCGGGGTC
>NW_005842056.1:44479-66928 GCF_000455745.1 Alligator sinensis
GGTCCCCCAATCAGGCACCTGGAGTCTGCCAGCTCCAGCCCCTTAAAGTGGCAGGCACACACAGTGCACTGCCACACACTCGTTAGCCTGTAGTATGGCAGAAAGATCTGGGGGGTCATATTGGGCCACAAGCTGAAGATGTGTCAACAGTATGCCATTGTAAAAGAAATAAAAAAGGTCTATAAAATGTATTAATAGGAGGGTCACATAGGAGTCATAGGAGTCACATAGGAAGTAATTAATAGGAGTCACATAGGAAGTAATTTTTCTGTTCTATGCATCATTGGTGAGGCGCCACCTGGGGTGCTGTGTCCAGTTTTGGGTGTCACTTCAAGATAGACATGGATGAATTGGAAAGAAGGCAGCAGAGAGCAATGGAAGTTATTAGAGATCTAGCAAATATGACTACCAGGGTGGAAGAAGTGAGATTATGTAGTTAGGAGAAGGAAAGATTGAAGAGTATTTGATAACACCCTTAAGAGACATGAAGTACTATTATAAATAGGTCAAACCGGTCTGACCACGTGAAATGAAATGTTTTGTTTTGCTTTTGGATCCTTAAAAACTTTTATAACATTTGTCCACTTAAATTAAAAAAAAAAATACAGATCCAGTGAAACACTAAGGCAATAGCATAATTGCTAGTCAAAATGAAAATTTTGGTATTTCTGAAATGACTCCTAATCCTACGTGTCTGCTACCTCACCCAGCTTGGTGTCACCTGCAAGTTGACTAAGTGAACACTGAATTCTGTTCAAGTCGTTAGTGATGATACAGAGCAGTATTGGACCTGGGGGGTTTTTATTGTTTGTTTGTTTTTTTAAAGAAAAAATAGTTAGAAGCTGAATGTAGTGTTGAGAAGTGACAGAAGAAACCTGTGGTTGGCTCATGCCTGAAAAGCTTAAAGGTACTTATCAGATACTGATGGCTAAAATTCAGGTTTATCCCTGAGTACCGATATATCATGAGTATGTATGGGGCAGAGAATTTAAGATTTCAGTCTTGCAAAAGGCTCACAGCCCTGACATCAGTGGGAGCAGAGGTTACTCAACAGTGGTGCAACAGCAGATCAGTGACATATCTAGGAATCCAGCTCAGATTTTCCCTGCTACCTGTCCTGTTGGCAATTTACTTGGACATACCACCTCTCTAGTACCCTAAAAGTATCTGTATCAGTTGGTAATGTGCCATCAGTCCAAGTGCCGCGTTCATTTTTCCATTGCAGTAGTCATATCGACCTTATCACAAGGTATCTCTGGGTCTGATTGACCGCCTTCTTGCAAGAGGATGCAAGACTGAGAAATGACTGTTGGAGCTGACACAGCATCATCAAAAAAGACTTTGCCCTTCAGGACAAAGAGTTTAAAAAGCAAGGTCAAGTTCCAACACGCTGCCAGGTACGCTTGGATATGCACTTGCACGACCTCAGGCCAATGCACTCTGATGCTCTCATATGCCTGTCGGGAAATGAATTTGCTCTATGTCTCCCAATCCCCCCCTCCCAAAGATAACAACATCCATTATCACATCCTTCTGCTGCACTCAGATTACACTCTTTTCCGGTTCTTATTCCATTCACATCACATTAATATTTGAGCACCAGTGAACATGAAGTCTATATATTGTGTAAAAGAAAATTTACTCTTCCTAAAGTTGCTATGCTTTTCACTTCTTACTCTGCCCATAGCTTAGGTTGGAGGGCCAGGAAGCAGGAGTGCCACTTCCTGTACTGCTGCCATGGGGAAGTGTTTCTCCCTTGAACTTACAACATACGGTAACTTTTTCCTTCTATAATACCAGTTGTAGAGTGATAAATGGGATGTTTTGCAAATCTGATCCTCATCTACTCCTGATACGGGGTGGCATCAAGATAGGGATCTGGCCCAGATATTCTGTGTCCAAATACCAAGAACTATGATAAAAAAGATTTGAAATGGGTGCATACAAACTATTCTACCCTGACAAAAATTGAGGGGGAATTATGCTTGGCAAATAAGTGGGCCACACAATTAGTTTGTCCAGGTAAAAAAGTGTCGTTTCACCACCAATAAAGCCACTTGCTGGGGCAACAACAGATGTTATGGTATAATAGGACCCTCCAAAATGTTTGACTCCCTGGGCCTGATCCAGTGCAACACTAAAGCAATGGCATAATTGGGGGTGGATGTGCAAGGCACCAGCCCCGCGTGCCCACCAGGAGCACAAGAATGGCAGCCGCTGCCAGCCTGGGAGCTGCTGCAGCCTCAGCCATCGCTGCTCCCAGAGTGCAAAATGTCCTAGTTACACCACTGCGTTTAAGCATGTGATTCACTTTAGGCACATATGCTAATTCTGGTGGCACTCTGCAGATGTGTAATGGCTTTGAATATGGAAAAGACTTTGCTGATAAACCATTATCCTCCCTCCGAGATACAAGAAGGTCGTTAGCATCATCAGTTCCAGAATGTACAAAGAAAAAGAAGACATGCAAGCTCTAGAGAGTCACATGCCAGTCCTGATGTTTTCATCAAATTAGCAACTGGAAATCCCTGATGTTTCCATTTCATTACTGGCTGCAAAGAATATGAAATCCATGCTGACAGTCTACTTTTCTGAGGGACTCCCAGTAGTATTCAGGCATGCATCCTACGTGAATTGCTGCCTACCGGCAAATTTACGTGCTCAGTTTCTTGCAGCTGGGAAAGGAAGTTTGACTTAGTGATGAACGGCAGAGTAGGTTCATTCCTGTTTTACTTCATCTTCCTTTTGCCTCTCTCTCTCATACTTTATTGCTGTTGTTGGTATTGCTCTCAGCCAAATAGGCTCATTTTGGGTTCATAAAAATGTGCAGATCCTATAGTCAATACTAATGCATTTAACTCCCGATTTGCATAAGCATCTCTGCAGTAAGGGAGCGTATTGCACAATGCAAGGCTCCAGGAGCAGTTATATTTTTGTCTGTAAGTAGCCTTGCATTACACACTGTTGTGGCTGAGTGAGGAAGAGGACGCATTGTCACCAATTATGGTAGCAATGGGAAAGAAAGGGCTTGGAAAAGAAGCGCTGAAGCTCCTACTGGGCATATCTACATAAGATGTTTACTGCTGAGTCGCCTAATTAACTGTGCAGTAAATGTCTCAACGTTGCACATTTATATTAGGGCACACAAAACTAAGAGGCTCTACAGCTGGTTAGTGCTTTTAAATACAAGTACTACCCTGCTGTAGAGTTTTTTTTGTGCTTAGCAATGCATGTGTAGACACCAACCCAGCTGGCTAGGGCACAAGGATGCTTCAGCGTGGGGACTGCCTGCCAACTAGCCCTGTGTTGAAGCACCCGTGTGCCCCAGGCTGCCCCTCTGCAGCATGTTGAGCCTGGTTGGAACAGCCCTGGGCTGGCGGGCTGACCCCCTGGCTCCCCTGCCAGCCTGGGCTGCGGCAACCTGGCTCAGTGTGTTGTGGTCCAGGCACATGTGCAGACACACACCTGGCAGCAATAAACTCTAAGCTTATTGTTGTGCATTAATAGGCATGTATAGATGTGCCCATTGATTTCACTTTAAGGCTTTGTGGGCCAGACTCGGTTACCTTCAACTCCTGCTTCCATAGAGCTACTCACAGAGTAAGGAACTCATCACAAACTCTAAGCAGCAGCGTAAAATTATAATGAATCATTTATTATTTGCATCACAATAATGTCCCTTGGCACCACTCAGAATCAGGGCCCTCTGTTGTTGGGTGCGGTACAAATGTACATGGCAAGAAAGTCCCTATCTATTTACATCTGTATAATAAACTTGGTGTTTCCCTAAGGAGAAGAACCTGTCTGTCTTTTTTAGAGTGGATAGATAACGCTAGATAATTCTCTCTCCATTTCTTACTTTTTTTTTTGCCTCAGCACACTCACTTTATTCCTGGGTAGGTATACTCTGCATGTTATTTTGATATTAGTGGGCACATCTACACGTGTCTACAATAAACTCAGTGCGGTTTGCATTGGGGTTTATTGCTTCCAGGTGCAGCATTTACATGTGCACCCCAGACTGCAGCACATTGAGATGAGGTGGAGCATCCCCAGCTGGCAGGGGCCTGCGGTGGTGGTGGGAAGCCAGTCTGCCAGCCCATGGCTGCTCTGATCCAGCTCAACATGTTATGGAGGGGCTGGCTGGGGCACAAGGGTGCTATAGTGCAGGGTTAGATGTACACCCCGTAGCACCCTTGTGCCCCAGTTAGTCCCGGTCACCATGTACACGTGCATTGCAGGGGAGTAAATAACTTTGCTGTAGGATAGTACTTGTGTTGGGCAGTACTATCCTATCCTATGGCAGAGTTAATTAATAGTTTACTCTGACCTAATATGGGTGCACATGTAGATGGTGACGCTTTACTGCAGAGTTAGTCAGTCAGCTCTGCAGTAAATGTCTTGTGTAGATGCACGCTATATGAAAATGGTTGTGTAAGGATTAAACCCTGGGTTTTTAGAGTGAATTGCATGTGCATAGCAGAGCTAGAAATGGGGGAAAAAATAGCAGTAAGAACAATGATCACCTTATTGAATTTAATTGCAGCGCTGGAAAGTGGGGTTGTGACAAGAGTACATGCTTTATGATTTTGCAGACCTCCTGGCAGAGAGTTGCTCCCCGGAGGGCTGTCATGCAAAAGCATTCAAGGTGAGGGACAAGGTGTACTTTCAGGTTTTTATTTTGGTTCAGGAATGCAATTATGTGATTGTATCTCCATGATTCACTCCCTTAAGCAAAATAGCTCGCGCTAACAAGGGGATCTCTGTCTTGCTTTGTCTTATTGTGCAAATAATTATATTACTTATTAGGTTCATGGAATAAGTCTTACAAGCTGGCCCTCTGACTCTATTTAAATAAATCCTGCCAATCCTGCCCTCACTAATGTCAAAAGGAGTTGTGAGATTTACTTCATCGGAACAGGATTGAGGACTTAGTTACTCTGTCTACATTTTTAGAAGTGGTCTTTGATTTGAGAAGCCCAACTCAAGACACGTTGAGATTGATTTTCAGTGGTGTGGAGTGTCTGCAGCTTCTACTGAGTTCAGCTGGGGGTGAGGGTGCTCCACTCCAATAAAACCCAGGTCTTAGGCATCCCATGTTGAGCATGTCAGGACCCAAATCATCTGAAGTTAATGACCACTTCTGAAAAGCGGACTTTGTTCTGTCTTTTGTAGCAGCTTAACACACAGGATGCTTGACTAGAAAGGCAACGAATAGGCCCAGCAAATCATTTCTATGTTCTTTGCAATTCAGTTATGAAATGGGGGAATTAAACCAATACAGATCGTCAGCTGGTGAAAATGGGCAATATCCAGATAACCTGAGTGGAGCTAAACTCATTAACTAAGTCAAGGATCAGGTCCACTGAGTCTCTTATGCAACTTGAGGTCCATGATTCTCCTTGCCAATATTCAGGTTAGTGGAGAGGTTTGGCTGTTCAGTCTTCTTCTTCTTTGCTCTATTCAGTCTTCTTCATCAATCAATATAAGTGGATGGGACATACAGTAAGAGGCTGCAATTTAGCTAGGTACAGCTTCATACATATGCATTTCAATGCAAATTAAAGTATACTGAGGAACATCGTACCAAGTCTTAAGATAATAATAAAAAAAGGACAGTGATATATTTTCAACCAAGATTGAAAGTCCTCATCAACTCATTACCTTGTGCAAGTATCTTTTTTTTTAGCTTGTCCTTTTTTACCCTTCAAAGCTTGTCATTTATGTGAAATAGCTAATGAGAAGTCAGTATTAGGCACCCAGATCCTCACTGAAATCTAAATGCCATCTCATGCTAGGGAGGATGGGCAAGGTTATAGCCCCTGATCTGAAATTAGGTGAATATCCCCTAAAGAGTACAGGAGATGCTGCATGAACCAATGCCTGAGACCCCTGCCAGGACATGGACTTGATCAGATGATCATAGCCCGCTATCCCTGCCTTATGTTGCAAAGGAAGACCAAGTCCACTTTGAGCTGCAGTAAAGTGAAAACTGTATGGTTGAAGTTATTCAGCATGTCTTCTTCTCTGATCAGCTGGGCTCAGTCCATGCACTCAATGATACTTCCTGTAAGTCTGTTCTTTTTATAATGAAAGGCTCCTTGGCCCTAATGTGCATGTCCTGCCAATTCAGATTACATCCAATTATATCTTTTGATTCTCCATTGTCATCTCTCACCTCTGGTGGCGACAATGCACATCTCTCTGGGGTTTTTTTGCCCTTTGCTTACTGGTATTAGGTAACTTACTCCATGGGCAAGTCTACATTGTTTTCAGCTGTGCTAGGAAACACCTCTGTGAAGACAAGCCCCTCACACTTGCCAGGATGAGCTGTTCAGATCTGATGTGAGCAATATAGATCCTGGAGGGACCAAGAGGGGAGGGATGGTATGAAGAGAACAGGGACTGAGGATAACTTTGGCAGCAGCATTTCAAATAGGCTGCGAGGTTATGCTCAGGAGATTGCTGGAAATCATAGAGGCTGACCTGGTATAGGGGTTGCAGGAAGACGTAGAGAGGCTTTGGGGCTTAAGCTTTCCAGGAAAAAATTGGAAAGGGTGCTGTAATGCAGCATATTGTAAACGCCTGCAGGGCTAGGAGCTGAAAACACTGCTCAAGGGGAGAGTGGGTGATGAAAAGGGGCCAAACCCTCTAGACACACCTGTGACAGTCTTAGAAAGGCTGGCAGCATCAGTACACGATATCAGCAAGGAAGAGCCGTACTTTCCCTGGATTCTCCAGACTTATTGCTATCACAGGCAGAAATCACCGGGGTGTTAAATAGCTTCCATTGCTCCATCTCTCTCCCCATTTCTGAAGATGAGCCGTTAGACAAACCCATCTCCTCTATGATGAACTCTTTGAAGAGTGGATTTATCCCTAAGCATCCTTCCCCCGACAAAATTTCAAAAGATGTGCACACAGAACCATAGAAACGTAGGGTTGGGAGCATCCTAGGAGCTTCATCTAGTGAGTCCAAGCCCCTGCAGTGAAGCAGGAGACGTATACCCAGACCATCCCAACAGTAGTTTGTCTCACCCGGTCTTACAAACCTCCACTGAAGAGAGGTCATGGAATCTCTTAGGCAGCCCATTGAACGGTTTCACTGTGCATATACTCAGTAAGCTTTCATCTGTACCGAGACAACATCTCCTTTACTGCAAATTAAGCTGATTTCTTCTTGTCCTTCCCTCACTGGACACAGGGAACAATCAAACATAATTCACTTTTTGTAACAGGCCGTAAAATGTTGGAAGACTGTTATGTCTTCTCTCCATCCTCTCTTTTCTGGTTGAAATAAACCCAATTTGTTCAGCTTTCACTCGCAAGTCATTTTTTACTCAACCTTATCAGTCTTGTTGCTCTCCTCTGGGCTCACTCCAATTTGTCTACAACTTTCTCAAAGTGTGATGCACAAACCTATCATAGGAGTCCAGCTGAGGTCTCATCAGCACTCAGTAGAGTTGAATAATTACCTCCCCTGTGTTATCTACAGTCCTTCAGGTAATACAACACAGAATGAAATTTCCTGTCTATGCATCAGCATCATGCAGCGAATCTGTATTTAGTCTGGGATCCACCAATACATCCAGTTTCTTTTCTCCCGTACTGCTACCCCGCCAGTTGCTACCCTTTGTGAAGTTGTGCATTACTTCCTAAGCACACCACTTTGCACTGAATTTCATCAGGTTGATTTTAGATCATCTCTCCACTCTGTCAAAATCATTTTGAATTCTGATCCTGGCCTCCAAAGTCTTTGCAACACCTCCCAGCTTGTTGTCATTACATATTTTATAAGCGTGTTCCCTGTTCTCTCATCCATGTCATTAATGAAGGGATGGCATTGAGATACAACCCGTGGTTGAGCTTCAGGGGTAGACTCCTTGCCTGCCATGCAGAAAACCAATTCCTGGCCATGCACATAACTACAGCCATTGAGGCACTGACCGTCCAGACTCAGTCTGGCCTGTGGTTTCTGATGTAGTGGTCTAAAGGGGTGATGAAAGGTCTGGATAGCCTTCATCCCTCCATATACCTGCCTAGGCATCCACAATGAAGGACTGGATGACCCCTCACGAATACGCCATGATCCAGAAGGACTGACCGTTGCCTACTACTACATAGAGACATGCTCAGGGCAGGCTCCCACAGGGCTCCACTTTAAGATGCTCTCCTGGTCTTTCAAGGACCCCTTGGTAGCTAGTCTTTCAGAACAGGCCTCAATCAACTGTGCATCTACCTTATTGTGATTTCACCTAGCATATATTGCTTGCATGGCATGTTTAGGAGAATGCCATGCAGAATCATGCAAAAACCCACATGAAGTCAAGAGATATGGTACATCTACTGTCTCTCCCTTTGCCACTGACAAATTATTTACCCTGACAAAGAAGGAAATACAGTTGATTTGATACAATCATTTCTTGGCACACACCATACAGAGACGCATTGGGCTATGCGCAATATCCAGCCACAGCGACAACATTTCAGTGCTCATGTATGAATATGGGGCCAAACTCTGCCCTCATTCACTGTCTTGTTATCCCAAGAGGCAGACGTGAGGCTAAGCGAAGTGTGTAGTCAATAAAGCACATTGGGATCCAGAGTCATTTTGTGAATACAAATTGTCTTGCTGCTAATCAATAAGGCTGAGTTTAGGCATCTCATCATTTGAGGGACTTAAGTGTTGGCCTTTATCATGGGTTCGGTAGACAGGCATTTGGGTCCCTGCACTTTTTGGGAGCCTGTATTAGTGTTAGCAATTTGTAGCCTGATCTCCGCCCTCTGGCAGCAGGGTGAGAAGGGGGAAAGCCTGTACTTTTGGATACTCCCCTGTAAACTACCCTGATTATTGCCTTCTAAGACTGAAGTTGCAATTTTGTGCAGCATGAAGAGCTTCATGAGGTTCATCTCTTGCATCCATGCTAGCGGAAGTCATGTAGCTGGATCTGTGTGCACTGTGCTAGCAGGTCTACAGGTGACAAATAACACAGGAAGCTCATCTGCATCAATGCAGAACATGCACCACAGAGCCAGAAGGAGGCACATTTCCTTTTCTGCAGTTATAAAATTTACTGTCATGTATTAGAAATAGATATCTGTGAATGTATAGGCACTATGTTATAAAACTGAGTGCCTTTTTTTCGTGTTATTGTACTTTGCTGAACCATTTTATTGATAGACTTATTTTAACGGAAATGCAAATATGAGGACCGCCGCCTTAGCCCAAACTTGGGCATTGAACATGAGACACCCAGAGCTAAAGCTCTGTGGCTGAGACCAGTAATAGCTCATATGCAAGGTGATGGTGTAAGGAACACATTAGAGGCCTTGGCATAAATGTATACCTCCTTCGTTATATAAAGGTTAGACTGAACTTTGGGTAGCCTCGTAGAGCCACAGGCTTGCCAGGCCATATTCCAAGTTTTTGCTGATGTAAGAAAGCACTGACTTAGGTGTGGGATTATAGTCACACAAACAAAGCAATGGAAAACCTATTACCATAAGGAATAGCATTCATTGTTAAGAGTTGAAACCTAACTGCTAACATCTGAGGCCATCCTAGTTACAGTTGTTACGTATTTATCATAAATTCTGCATTTAGCTGGGGTCATGGTCAACTCCTTTCCTTAACATATACCCAATCAGGTTGTAGATAGATGTATGTCATTAATAATTACATATATACAATTGCAAACCTGGGGGAAGTGGGGAATCATGGACCTAAGCTGGTGGAAGAACTGAACAAGAGCTCATAGTTCCTGGGGTCTGGCCTACACCCATCCTCCCAGGTCTGAGGCTGGCTTTGCATTTCCATTGCCTGATCTGACTGCCAGTTAAACATATGTTTAGTTTTCCAATAAAGTGATGCTCTTGAGAAAGACTGGTGTGCTCTCTCTATTCCAGAGTCCTGTCTGACAAAGTAAGCCCCCATGTCCCAATTTGGGGATAGGGAGATTTCCTTCAGATGGCCGTGTCAGAGCAAAGCAAAGATCTCAAAGCCAAGTGCTGTGAAATTCTTTAGATTTGGCTACTGGAGGTGCACATGACTTTCTTTCACTTTTGAGTTGCAGGGATTTCTCTCTCATCTGTGTCAATAAACCCCAACATTCAAGACAGAAGTAGATTGCATTTAGATTTGCACAGACACCACAAAGAATGGAAGCTCCTAAATGGGGACAGATTCTTGAAACATTAATAAACCATTGCATATGATTCAATGAAGCCTTTAGGCTGCAGATACCACATTGACAGATAGGTTAAAGAAACCATGGATGGAGGAACAAAAAACAGCCATGGATCAAAAGTTTTAAAACCAGGGATTAAAGCCATGGATCAAAAAAACAGCCATGGATCAAAAGTTATAAAACCAGGGATGTTCTGTGTGATTTTAGGTCTCCTAATAAAAATGTGGGGTTTTTTGGGTTTTTTTTTTTCAGACTATCTGTTGCTCTGTGACATTGTAGCATTTGGCTGCAAGATAAAAAATAGGCATCAAAAGAGGAAAAACAAGGTTTCACGGTCCTCAAATACGTTTGCTGATTGAAGAATCCTGCAATTGCTTACATCCCCCAAAACAGCTCATGTTTTTAAAAAGGAGGTAAGGAGAAGTTTGGCAGATTCAACAGACAACAATTCAGGGATCCTGTGAGCATCTGTATCAGTCCGTCCTTTGGCAACTTGGATCCATCATAGGTATGAGAAGCAAAGGCTGAGGCATCTTTGCAGAGCCACATGAGAAGAAATAGCACGGAAGGTAAATGTGAAATGTGTTTATTATCAATTTGGTACTCCATCTCAGACTCTGGTGGGAGTTTTATTATCCCAGTGGTTAGTTCTGAGTTTTCAGACTGTTCCATATGAACTGCTGCTGTCTGCATCTAATAGCTAAGTAAGGTTTGAGAATAAATATAAAGAATAAAATAAAGCTAAGTCCAATGGGATCACTACAGTGACTGAAGTACTAGCTTGATGTTACCTATTGGCAGCATTAAAACCATTAGAAATAAAGGCTATTTTCACCTTCCTGTGCAGAAGAAATAGATGTTATTTTTACAACATCAGTTAATGCATGTTAGGTAACATGCAGTGGTGTCTTAGTGGACAAGGTAAGATGCAGTTTGAACAGATTTCTAGAGGTACTGAATAGAAATGACAGTCCAGGGGCGTGGATGGCTTAAGCCACCTAGTTGTTCTGGGCTGCTGCACGGACTGGAAAGGCACCCACCTAGATCATCCCAGCCAAGGCTTTGTCTAGACAGGTCTTAAAATCCTCCAAGGATGGAGCTTCCACCACCTCTCTGGGTAACCTGTTCCAGTGCTTTACTACCCTCTAGTGAGAAAGTTTTCCTAATATCTAACCTAAATTTCCCTTTCTGCAACTGGAGCCCATTGCTCCTTGTTTTGTCATCTGCCCCCATTGAGAACAGTCCAGCCCCATCCTCTTGGTAACCCTCCATCAGATAATTAAAAACTGCTATTAAATCCCCTTGCAGTCTTCTCTTCTCCAGGGTAAGTAATCCCAGTTCCCTCGGCCTCTCCTGAGAAGTCATGTGCCTCAGCTCTGTAATCATTTCCATTGCCTTCTGCTGGACTCTAATTTCTCCACATCTTTTCTGGAGTAGGACGTCCAAAACTGGACACAGTACTCCAGATGTGGCCTCACCAGTGCTGTGTAGAGGGGAAGAATCTCTTCCCTTGTTCTCCTGGCAATGCTCCTACTAATGCAGCCCGGTATGCCGTTAGCCTTTGTCACAGAAAAAGCACGCTGCTGGCTCATATTCAGCTTCTTGTCCACTGTAAACCTCAGGTCCTTTTCTACAGAGCTGCTGCTAAGGGGCACTTGTAGTGAAAATGTGGGTCTGGATCTGCCCATAAAGTAAAGGAAAGAAGTGACAACTGAAGTGGAGGATTGCAAGTTTGAGACGTATCCCTGAAACCTAGCATAGTAACCCAGATTTTTCTCCTCTGTATAAGTTAAGGGAAATAATGTTTTGACCCTTCATTCATGAGCAACTAAAACCACCAGTTTGTCTGTCTGGTGGGAAAACTCGGTTGTTATAGTTCCAGGTCTATTGTATCTTTCTGTCATGGAAATGAAAATGAAATATTGTTGCTGCTCTGATCATGCCAAAGGATTGCTCTACATTCTGCTTTTTCTGTTTTCATCTCTTTTGAAAAGGTTCATTTTTATGCTGTTGTGGTTAGCACCTTGCTGACTTCTTCTTGCTGTGCTGTGCCTATATGCTTAGATTTGTCCTTGCTTTTAGTATAAATTAAGCGGCGACTTCCACTCTCCACCTGAGACAGTGAGTCAGAACTGAATAGAAACTGTTTCACAATTGATTGCGATCTCAAAGAAAAATCCAAACCCAGATACAATACCGTGGGTGATGCCTACAAAGTTTGAAACCTAGACTTGTTCAAGCCGGTTTATAGCTCAAGTTTCTGGCAAAACCAGCTGCCTTTGGACTGCCTGATGCTGCTGCTTGTTCCTGCGCAAAAAGAAAAAATTAAAGTGCACTGTGTCTGCTAAATTTGCATTGCTTCATGTCCTGCCCTGGTACGGCCGGAAAATTAAACTCTTCCCTTCCTAACAAAATAACTGGCTGCTTTTGGAATATTTTCCTGTGCTGAGAAGCCTAGACATGATCTCTCTTCTCTCTGATCACTACATGTTATAAATGAAGCACAGACAACAGCAAATCCAGTTCCTGGCCTGGCTTTTCGGGATCGTGGTTCCTGAACCTGCCTCCCTCTTCCAAAGGAATTACTGTGTGGCTGATATAAATTAGACCCATGCATCCATCCTATGACTGACAGTTCCTTGCTCCTATCAACATCCCTATTTCTATACCAGTGGTTCTCAACTTTTTGTAGACTCAAAACACCCTCCATAACCTGTCTGAATTTGGTGGCACCCTGATTGAGAATCCCTGCTCAAATGTTTCTGCTTTACCTGCATTATCTCCAGGCTTCCCCAGGCTGCCATCAGCCGGAGCGGTCCCGTGGCCCTCTGTTTCCAGGAGGTACCTGCAGAGCAGGACTGGGAAGTGGCTACAGGCTCCTGTCTGCATTATAATGCTGCCTCCTGGAAACACAGGTGCGTGGGACAGGTTCATCTCACCGTCGTGGCAGCAGCAGCGGTGGTATCGGTGCCAGGGCACCATTGAAAGGTTTTGCAGCACCCTGATCTAGAACCATTTTTTGTAGCCTCCCTGGCGACTGCCAGACAAACTTGATTGCTGCGCTTCAGGGGTGGATCGAGAATTTTGAAAACGGGGTGCAGATGGTGAGGTGCGTCATCGCATAAAACAACACATTGTTTTCCAGGTAAAAATAAACTAGAAGCTTTACTCATGAGCTAAGGGCCTGGGACTGAATTTTTCAGTTGAAGGCCGAAGTGAAAACAAATCTAACGTCTTTGGAATGAGTTAAAAACCATCTGCCAGGCTGTGAAATAGCTTCGGTCGCAGGAGCAGCCGGCAGACTGCAGAATTGCAGAACAAAGGTGAGCTGGATTGGTGGACCATCAAGATAATTAAAAAGAAGGGAGGGTCATTAACACTGGTAAAATGAATGAGAGGTTAGAAGGGATCAAGTCGATTATAACGAGCCATGAAGTCAGTTGACTACTTCAGAGTCAGGGCGGCTAGGATCTGGAACCAACTTCCAAGGGAAGTGGTGCTGGCTCCTACCCTGGGGGTCTTAAGAAGAGGCTGGATGAACACCTGGCTGAGGTCGTTTGACCACAGTACTCTTCCTGCCATGGCAGGGGGTTGGACTTGATGATCTGCTCAGGTCCCTTCTGACCCGACCAACTATGAAACTATGACTCCCTCAGCACTAGAAATACTGCGGCCACGACCAAGCAATTGGTTTTAAAGGCTGGTGCCCCTGCTCCATCGAGCCACTTTCCTGTCCACTCTGAGTAAGTAGCCCAAACTCTGCTCTTATCATTGCCTTACAGGTCATAGATCTACCATTTCACTTGCCCACATAGTCCCTCAACTCCCGACCCTCCTGAGCAGGAAGGCTTCTCCTAGCTCATATCATGTCTAACTTTTAGGATCTTGAGGGAGGAAAAAAGTAACACTTCTTGAAAAATCAATAAATATAAAGACTATCTCTTAAATGTAGCACTTCATTATTTATCTGCCTCTGGAGGCTCCAATCCATTTGAAAAAGTACAAGTTAAATGCACATTAGCAGCTCACACAGGAATATATGGTGACTAGGTTTCCCTCCATATACTTTGGAAACTGTTTAAAAATGCCAAAGTCATTCTTCTCAAAGCTCTGTTCAGCACAGTGGAAAACAGCTCTGGACATCTATAGGAGCTAATGGCACTGAAGAGGAATCATTTTTTTAGGGACACAAACTAACATGGGGACTCACTTGCCATCAAATGCCTTCCCCTTATAGCACCTTTAATACTAGGCTGGAAAAGTATGTAGATAGCCCCATAACTGAAGCGCTGAAATCTTCATTAAAATGGCTCTGCTGTATTGTGTGTTGCTAATCTGAGGTTTAACTATGGTGAGTTACACTTCAGATATTTAAGGACAGGTATGACTGGAACAGAAAATAGCCTGGGATTGCAGCACCTGCAAGTCGGGACACAGAGCAGAGATTCGAGGCAAGTTTCTAGTTGTGGATTTTGGCTGACTGTTTGCTGTCCCTACAGATACTACTATTTCATGGAGCTCCCTGGCTGCAGGGAAAAAAAGTAGCAGAGAGTGGGTACTATAGCTCAGAACTGAATTTTGCCCAAAATATGTAGTATCCTATAAGATGTAGTAAGCTAATTTCAAGGAACTTTTTAAAAGCCATGGGAGCTGAGTGGAGGGGAGCAAAAGTAGGGAAAACCAGTTGTCACGGAAGGATTAGACGGTGGAAGATGGACATATGGGCAGTACTGAAGTATCTGACATCATGGCAGGAGTGGCAGAATATGGATATTGAAAGATTAAAGAAGGAGCAACACTTAGCGTAGGTGAAGTGGGGGCTGTGTAATGCATGGAGGAGATGAAGATTAGGAAAGGATGTAAATAAATAAAGCAAAAAGCACAGGATATCTAAGGCACTCCCTAAATGACTCATTAGATGCATTACTGTGGGTGGAAGCCCCTAACCTTAAGTATCCAAGACTAATTTTGTGGTCTAAAGCGGTAGGTGCGCCCGTCTCCTATACAGCTCTGTGCATCGGGGGTCAGACTTTTGAAGGCAATCTTCTGAAGACAGAGATTGCTGTTCAGCAGCATGGGGAAATATGAGGATGGTAGTAGCACAGCTCTGAATTAGCTGCGGTGATGAGACCCCATTCATTTCTCAAAATGGTTAAGATCTAAAAGGTAGCCATACCCACGGATGAAGTATACTGTCCACGTAAAAAGCAGTTTGACCTTTCTACCATGGGAGGTAATATGGGAATGCTTGTGAGGCTTCAAAAGACACAACAGTCATATTGTATCTCTCTTTTCACACTCTGTAGGTTGACTAACAGCAGGGACAGGTGAAGCTTGAGCAGCCAAAGAAGAAATCGCAGCAGACTCCAGCTGGGGCCATATTGATTTGATGTAATTAAGCAAACTGATGCATCAATGTTGACTTGCTTTCTACAGCTAAAGAGTCGTGGGTTGTCAGTGTGAGAAGGCAAGGGGTGTTGGGAGCTTATTGGCTTGATTCTCCTCTGGTTTTCATGCTCAAATCCCACTGCGGACCCCTGCATTGTCAGGTCTAGTTGCATCCTGTGTACTCATTTTCATCAATGCAGGATGCTGCCATTCCCATTGGGTTTCACCTCCATTCTGCTCTCAGTTTGCTCAGCTGCAGAAGTCCTAAAACATGGTTTGTCAGTGGTCCTAGATCAGGGTTTATCAGTGACTTTTGCTCAGTTGCAAAAGTCCTAAATTGTCAGAAAAACATGCAGGAAGTTTTTAATATGTCTCCAGATATAAATGTATACAAACTGTAATGTGTTACAACACCCCTTGAGTCTTACATATTGATTTGCTGCTTGTAATCCTTCAACAAGTTCTTCAAGAGGAAGATAAGATAGTCGCACCCTGATTGCTGTACGCACATCATTGATTATTCAGCAATAGTAGTGTGTGACTAGGTACCTGTAGCATGCGGTACTGTGCTTCCTAAATATATAGTGGAAACTTAGACCAATCTGGATTGGTGATGTTACCAACTTCTACACACTTAGCTTGCGTTTCACAATAGCGTGGTTTTCTTAAAGTGGCAGATCCTGGAGTGAATATGTGAGAATCTTACCTTCATTTTAAAAAATTGCTATAAAAAAACCAGGTTTGGGCTCACACAGAGGGCTGAGAGAGAGACTCCTTGTTAATCTGGAATATGATGACCCAAACGAAATAAACATCTTGCTCATGTCTTTTTATTGGCTTTTATTTTCCTCCTTTGAAATGTTCTCGGCGTGAGATGCCAGCATTTGGCTAATACATTCTGCATGTTATAAATCTTCTGGTGTTCAGAAGTTGCAACAGCACCCACGCCCTGCATAAAGACTATGTTACTAGCAGGTTTGGTTAGAGAGACTTACTTTCCTCTCCCCTTCCTTACAAATTCTTACTTCAGACCACCCACCGCAAATACATTTCACGTAGAAAGTATAAATGAGGCTGAGGGAAGAAATAGGAAACGATTAGGTCTGAACATGTCAATGAATCCAACTTTGATTTGTTAACTATGCCCTTTATATTTTATCATCTCATTTTATTAAAAACTCGGTTCCAAACAATAAATATTTGGGAATTCAGACTTCTTGAATCATGTTACATCTCACTGGAAGGAAATGAGGATTTGGATTATAATCTTATTCCAACACAAAATCCAGTGCCAAACTGAAGTTACAGCTCCGTCCCCTGAAGTGGACAAAGCACGGTGTATTTGATGATAATGGGAAAAGCATTAAGTTTGCCTTCATGCAGCACTTTTTCATCCAAGGGGCCCAAAGGTCTTTTTTCAAGATGGGGAAGTATTATCCTTACCTTGCAAATGGAGAAACTGAGGCATAAAAAAGTTAACTGATATGGTTAAAGTGATACAGATCAATTCACAATACAAGTCTGGATTTGAACCAAAGGGTGGGATTCATCCCTGTGTCTTTCCAGGTTTACGTGGAGTCACCTGCAGGGCTCCATAATGGGGTTAGATAAAAAGCAGCACAAACACATGGGCAAATCATGCCGAACATGTCAGGTCTCATTGGCCTGTCCTCGAAAAGACTCTCTTCCTTGCTCTCCGATATGTCAGCCTTCAGTTTAATTTTATGTCTCCAATTACCTCTGAATGTGGCAAACTCCTGGGTGGATTTATTATCTTCAGCACTTGAATGGGTCACAATAGCTTCATTAAATGCAAGAAGCTTCCCTGTGAAGACCTCCAAGTCAACTGAAAATGTACAAAGATGTGCTCAGTGCTACGGAGGTAAAAGTGTGTGCGGAGGGAGAAGAGAGACACCGGCCTGCTTTTCAGGCTGGCCTTTTGCCAGTTTGCTCATTTAGGAACGAGCTGAAGGTCTTGCTCTTGTAACCAGGTCAGAGTCTACTGCCAGGCAGAGGTGCTTTAACCATGCACTGCATTTACACATAAGATGCTTTTTTAAAAACTAATGGTTAGCATTCCCTACAGCCAAATGTAAGCTGCTGAAACACATGTATTCTTTGCTGCAGTGGAGAATAGAGATTAGGGTTAAAGTGAATCATCTGGCTGGTCTCCAAACTCCCATTTCTCCCTGAGAAAGCTGATGCCCAGGTTACCAGGAACAATGCACGACCAACCTGAGAAGGGCAAGTAATGAATCAAAAAAGCCAGCTGAGACCATTTGATGATCTAGACAGACCTCCTGCATGCCACGGGCCCCTTTACTGAACCTAATCATCTGGGTAAAAGTAAACCAGGTCAGTCTTCAGGAAACTATTCTATGCACCATAGGCAGGGACCAAAGAGGCATGAATACACGAGGCCATTGCAATTAGAGAGTGATGAGAGGTGTCTATGTGACCCTGGCAGGGGCAGACCCAGGAGAGTTCAATGATGCAGTCGCTCCCCACTTCAATTCCTCCACTCTTGATGTCCACAGGAACGGAGGGTCTGATCCTGCTACACCCAGGATGCTCGGACCCTCTTTCCAAGCTGGGCAGGCAGCCAGCAGCACCTACTCCATCCTGCCAGTCCCAGAGGTGAGGGGCCTGATCCCAACTGCACCCAACTTTCCAAAATCCTAGAAAGAGAACTACACCCCATCCTGCAAAGGAAGACATATAGAAACCCACCTGTCTCACCTGAGGGGAAGTTAACTGGACAGTAACCACTACACCCCTTGAAAGCAAACTGTTCTACCCAGGAAGCTAAGAAGGAGGGATTTTTGCACCTTCCGAAAATACTGGTCCAGCTCTTTCCAATGTCTCATCTTCAATCATGGCTAATCTCTGATGCTTCAAGAGCAAGGAGAAAAAAAAAAGGGAAAAAAAAGTCCCAAGAGTATATTTGGCCAGTTGTAAATGAGAGAAAAAAATCCTTCCTGACTCCTGCAGGCAACCACAGCTGAAGTCCTGTAGCATAAGGTTTGATTGGCAGCATGGTCTTAATGCAGAACTGCAAGTCTTAGGAGCATGCGGAAGGCAATATAGGCAACCCCATTCTCCCCAAAGCCAAGGAAGCAAGGGGGTGAAAAGAGAAATGTTACAAGCCTGAAGTCTAGGGAAGAAAAAAAAATCATCCTGACTAGAGCTGGCAGGGCACAAGAGTGCAGTTAAATGCCCACTTTGGCTGCGCTGCATGTGTGCAGTGAGCTCTGAGCTCACTGCTTGCTCAGTGTAGGCTCCTCTAGGGTGCAGTGAGCACCAGGAGCTCCCCAGCCAGTTGGTGCAAGCTCTGGCTGGGACTACCCTTCTTGTGTGGCTTCAGAGCCCAGGGGTGAGCCCCATCATGGTCTGCCCTCCACCTTCCTCCTCCTCCCCTCCTCCCCCCTCTCCTGGCTGCATTCAGCAGCAGGGGAAAAGAGGCAACAAGCTGCTGTGGCAGTTCCCACCCTGGGCTTCAGAGCTGGGGCACAGTCAAGGGGGAATGTGACTATCCATCCTAACTCGTTGCATGCACGGGCCATATTTTTTTTCTCTGAGGCTGGACAAAAAATGACAATTTTCCCCTTATAAAAATCCTGCTTTCAAAACTCCTAAATGCTGGGGAGCCTCTTATCGCCCACGGGAATCTGGTTCGACCTTGGATTCATCAGGCAGGCTGAACAGTGGAGCATCTGGTGAAGAACATTTCAGGTTTGAAACGGTATGGGTCCAAAAGCAGACGTGACCAAAAAACAGCAAAGGTCCAGCTCTTTCCAATGTCTCATCTTCAATCATGGCTAATTTGTGATGCTTCAAGGGCCAGGAAGAAAAAAAAAAGGGTGAAAAAAAAGTCCCAAGAGTATATTTGGCCGGTTGTAAATGAGAGAAAAAAATCTCTCATTTTATGGGGCAATATGGGGCTGCCTATATTGCCTTTTTTTTCATGCCATGGTCATTCTGAAAAGCTCTGTTTGGAAATATGACCCACTTCATGTAAAAAAAAAAAAAAAAAGAGAGAGAGAGAAAGAGAAATATAAGATTTTATACCACCCATACAGAAACAGTTGGCTGAGTTACTTTCAATGCATTTTCCAAAACACTGTGAACGTGGCCAGTCAAGCAGCACCCAGGGTGACCTGTGGCAATTACAGGAAGAGTGAGAATGAAATGGAAATCTAGGAATAAGACCAGACATTCTTAGCAACATTCAATAAAATCCTCGTTTTTTTATGACAAGTAATGAATAAAATCAGTTAAATATTTATGTTTAAAAAAATGTGATTGCTGAGTCTGAGGGTGGTCAGGCGCTGGAACAGGCACCCTAGAGAAGTTGTGGGATCTCCATCCTTAGAAACTTTCAAAAGCAGGTTAGACAGACACTTGGCTAGGATGGTTTGATCAGGAAAGCCCAGGGTCTAAACTAGATGACCTTGTGAGGTCTCTTCCAGAACTACTTTCCTATGATCCTCTAATTTAATGACTTTATTACTTGGATAAAAATACATTTCTCATAAAAAAAAATAGTTTAGTTGAAAGTTTTCCATCATATCATGAATTACCTTCAGAGCTAGAATATTGCCTCTTTTCACAAGGTCAAAATGGTCTCGTTTCAACTTCTGACCCATAGATTTTAGGATGTATTTGTCAGCAATGTGGGAAAGCCCTCTCCCTCTGTATCTTTTCATGAATAAGTAGCTGTACACAGCAATCTGGTTGCCTCTCAAACTTTTCTTGATCAACCAAATAAACTGAGCTCCCTAATCTCACATTAAAATTCTGTTCTCTGGCCCCTGGATACAAAATGGTTGCCTGTCCCTGCAAAGAGATTTGACTTCAATGGAAGTGGGATTAGACTTGGCGCTATTGCAAAGCTCGAAACCACCAGCAATCTAAAGTGCATCAGGTGTTAAAAAGATGTGATGTGGGCTAATACCCTTTAGTTGATTCAGAACAAGTGACTTCTTTAATGAAGAAAATCTCCTTCAGTAATTTTTAACATTTTCCATTCTTTTTATGCTGTTTCTTTTGTATTCCCCTATGGAAGCACCACAGGAGCCTCATTCTTGCAAATAGTAATGCTCCTTAAAATATTCCATAAAGGAATTAAAATATATAGTGCTTTCCTCTCTAATAATTGTCATCAATAATGCACAGGGGTATTACATTGATTCCACCACTTTAATATGAGCTATAGAAACACTGGTCTGGTGTGTTTCATATAAAAAATGAGAGTGAGCAGGTGAACAATTTAAAATTATAGTATTTAAAATTGTTCCTTCAGGGAGTTTTAAAATGACACCATGCTTTGTGACTGCCTTTTCATACTGTTGATTATTGTTAAATACATAAAAAGACCTATAATGACTGACTGCTCAGAAGCCTAGATATTACAGGTACCACAGAAGAATGAGGACCCTTACAAGAGAGGTGAATAAGAAATCATTTTTCCCATGGGTGGGTTTGTCCTGTGTATAGACTGTAATCATACAGCCATCAGGGAAATGAAACACAGGATTCAATGGTTTCTTCCCTGTTTTCACCCACAAAAGCATAAAAATGCAACTTACTGCGGGTAAGTGGACTTTTGTTATTGAACTATGAAAATTAAGTGTTCGTGGGTTTGATTCTCCCTTCATATGTTTTGGGCCTTTTTTCAGTAATATAAATCATGACTTGCATTGGCATATGTAAAAGAAGAATCAGGACTAGTGCCTTTGGTGCTTCATTTATTAACCAAACTACACATTTTAACTATGGCAAGCTTCGAGAATCAGATATGACATCCCGTCTTGCAAATAGCGCGGAGCAACATTTTTTTCAATCAATAGTAAATTTACCAAATGATATTTTGGACCTGGAGGTCAAAAACTATTTAACAATTTAGTTGTTCCAAATCCCCACCCCCAACCCACCCAAAGAATATGAAAGAAGACATTTTGATGATGTCAAAACATTTTTTTTTTTTTACATTTTAAAACTGAAACATGCTGATATTCACTTTGAAATGTTGTGTGTGTGTATTTGCTTTTTAAAAATTTGGTGTGGTGGTTAATTAGGCATTCTAAAGGCAGTTCATTATCTGGGAGTGAAATGACATATTTTATTGTTAGTTGAACAAAACATTTTGGGTGAAACCAAAACAGAGAAGTTCTTCTCTCAAAGTTGAAAATATTCTGTTGTAGTTTGATCCCAGTTGATAGCTTACCTAATGTTTCAGTTGGCCACCAAACATTTACTTGCTCTGGTCCAGCAACTTCCATATGTGCTGAAGTTCAAGAATGTGGGTAATGCCACTGAGTTCACTGAGTCTTAGGCTAAATACAAACAGTCAAAAAGCCCGTGGTGGAATTGATCTAAGTCACATGGTTTTTTTGTAAGTGTAGTTTTAGATCGGTAGTGAACAAAACACACATTTGCTCTTTGGTGGGTGGGAGGAATGCAAACTGCCTATCTTAGACCAGGTTCTGCCCTTTTTAAACCAGTTTGTGTGTGCTGAACTTCTGTTCTGTTTTGGGGTTTAGACTGGTTTCTGATCACTTGTAGTGGTAAACGTGTAATGTCTGTACTTGGCTGTAGGAAAGTAGGGGTAGAAGGGACCTCAGAGGGTCATCTAGGGCGCAGACAGAAATGACATCTGTCATGAGGTCAGCCCCCTGAGAGAGCCCTACAGCCATGCCATGACACACATGCACAGTTGCAAAGCACTTCTAAATTATCAGCAAATTAACTCTTACCAAATAAGGGATCAGATTAAGGCTCTACTTTAGAGTACCTTAGGGAACTTGTGTTCCCTAGGGTTAATTTGTCATGTGATTGGGGCTGGGATGACACAGCCCAGCTCTACCTCTGGGGC
>NW_005842056.1:67051-95130 GCF_000455745.1 Alligator sinensis
CCGCCCCGCTCCCTTCCAGCTGACAGCCCTGGAGCTGGGGGCAGAGGGCAGGGCTGGGAGAGAAAGGCAGCTTCTTGGCTACAGGCAGCCTCCTTGGACTCCTGCAAGGAGGCTTGATCCCCTCCTCCCTACCCAGGAGGTGAACATCTATTGGGTTGGGAGGGCACTCTAACTCATGGTGCTTTATATAAAGTGCCATGAGTTAGAGCAGGGGCCTGCATGTTTGTCAGCACCCATAGTTCGAGCCCTTGCTTTAGGCAAGATCATCCTTGACTAAACCATCCCAGCCAAGAATTTGTCTAAGCTAGTCTTAAAAGCTTCCACAGATAAAGACTCCACACCCTCTCTGGGTAGCCTGTTTTAGTGCTTTATCACCCCCATAATGAGAAAGTCCTTAATATCCAAACTAACTCTCCCTTTCTGTAATTTAAGACCATTGCTTCTTGTCCTGTCCCCTGTCTAGCACCATCCTCTCTATAATCATCCTTCAGGTGTTTGAAGATGTTGGCAGACATGTAAATCTTCGTAGGACAAAAGCATTCATGATTTAGCCCTTCAAGTATGATGACACCTTGATCTTATTGGAGCTTTGATTTCTTTTCAACATGATAAATGAGGAATGGTAACTCAAATGGCTTAAGGAATCAGTGTTCTTGAATAGCAATCTACACACTAGATATATAATATGGCAGTGAAAGCAATGTAAATAAGTAATTCCTCAGTAATTAAGAAGTGGGAATGATAGCTATATTTGCATCTTATTTTATTTCTGCTTTCAAAATAAATAATACAATTTTAATTTTTTTTTTTTTTTTACAAAAACAGCCCCTTAAATATATCCATTATTATTTTTTGACTGATTTTCTGCTTCCTCACATGGGAGAAATGAAATGCCATATAAAAATGCTTCTTGAAAACCTATTGATTGAAGTTATACTTTGTAAATATCCTATAAAAGGAAGCTTAAAAATGCAATTAATGTTTGGTCTAGTATAGTTTATTTAAACAAAGTAACATTATTTGTACCTGGTTTGCTGCTTATAGAACACCTATAACCAAGCTACAGTTTTTCTCTCCAAATATTTTTTACATTTACTATATCTTTTTTTCATTTCTCTAATTGAATTTTATACATTGTTTTTAAAAAGCCTACAATATGGAACACATGCAACCCAGCTCTGTTACATTTGCTCATATAGAATAGTTCTTTACAATTTCAGCAATAATTAAAGTTTACTGTGACCATTCCCAGAGTAAGATATGAGAATTAAGTCAATAAATTCATTTTTTACAAAATACCTAAGTTCTTTAGGAGCCTGAGTCTTTTTGAAATTTACTGAAACACATGTTTCTAAGTGCCAAAATAACCTTTTTAATAATAGACTGTATGAATAAGATTTTCAAAACCACCCATTGCCCATGAATTAACCATTTCCCTAGGGTGGTACCATTTTCAAAAAATATGATCAAGTGAATGAATGATGTCAACAGAACGATTAATTCCTTACATTATTCTCCAGCTAAAAAAACAAGAGTCTAATTCCACTCTTATTGATATCAGTGGCAAAGTGTTAGTAGACTTTGGTAGGACCAGGCCAGAAATGTTCACCCCTATTACTGATGGGGCTAATACATAAGGACTCCATGTAGGCACACATACATACCCAGGAGACAACATGCAAGGTACGAGGACAAAATATAATGAGACACAGAGAAACAAGAGCCCAGCAAAACCACGGAAAGATTAAGTCACCTATAAGATCTGCTATTGAGATACCTAGATGTTGAATGCGACTGGATATCCCAACCTAGGAAAATATAAACACTTGCCTTACTAAGAGGCAGCAGAATTATTTTTAATGACATGCTGCCACTGGCCCATATTTTGTTGTTTAGATATATCTCAAGAAATAGCTACCTTTTCTCACACTGTATTGAGTTTATTCATGCTCGTGAGTGCTATCCTCTAGTTTTCTAAGATTGTCTTGTAGTCCAGTGCCTGGGTTCATGCTAACTTCTTGGGGAGGGAATGGATTTAACTGATAAAAGTAGAATGGCTCAAAGAGCATTGGTTGCAAACATCAGCACTTTTTCTGGGTGAATAATCACTGCAATTATGGCAGACAATAAAGCTGGTCATATAAAATGAGAAGGGAAAAAAACACTAACTGTGAAAATATATTCATTGTGAGAATCCCAGATTTCTACTCCAGACAATGGGCCTGATTTTTCTCTCACTCATACCAGTCTTGCCCTGGTGTGATCTTCAGTGAAGCTATATTCAATTTGCAACTGGGTTAGAGGGCAAAACTCTGGCCACGTGAATCTCTGCACTGTCTTAACAAGACTGTGTTTTCTCACTTGGTTATATGCTATGATAATTGTTGCTCATCCTAATAGTGTAAAACTGGTAAGCAAGAGCACAGGTGCTGCGTTATATGCTACTCACACCTGCTGGCTTGTTCTGTGAATTCATAAAAACCTTCTCCTCCATAAGGCTTTCCAATAACTGTTCCAATAACTGACTGTCTTAGTCATCCTCCATTCAAAAGTCAATTCAGTAGTTTTTCTTCTATCCTTTTTTCTTCAGTGAGAGCACAGTTTATATGAAACACTAGTGACTGATCATCACTCTGGACCCAGTCTTGGAAGGTACTCAGTCTCCTCTGGCTTTTCTCCCATGCTACACCTATGCAACTTCCACACATATATGCAAGTCCACTTCACCCTTCTTTACCACGATGCCTGTGATAAACAGGGCAAGGGTTAAGCAGCAATTATGCTAAGACCCCTGTTTATCATGCCATTCATAATTAAGACAGGATGGTCTGTCCCTTTTAAGGCCAGAGCAAGGCTCAGTGCCAGGCTACACTGCCCTATTGCATGGTCCTTTTAGGAAAAGAAAGCTCTGGAAAGACTCAGCAGACCAAGCTGGGAATGGGTGCCCAATAAGGCTGTGCCAAATGGCTATGTTTCGTTTTGGTTTTGGATTCAGCTGTTTCAGAGGACAGTGATTTGTTTCGGTGTTTCGGATTGCTGTTCTATTTCAATTCAGCCAAATCTGTTTCGGAGTTTCGACACTGTTTTGGAGATTCGGATCAGCTGGAGAGAAGCAGGCACAGCCAGGAGGCTGCAGGTTGTCCTGCTGCTCCTCCAGCTGTGCCTCCCTCTCTTCTGGCAGGGGAAGCTGCAGGAGAAGCCCCCATGGCTGCCCTGTCTGGCCCCATCCCCTGCCTGGCCCCAGCATCCCAGCATTTAAAAAATAATAATAATTTTTAAAAAGTCCCATATTCAACAGCTGCAGCAGCTGCGATTGGGGCCTCTAAGGTCTCATGGCAGAGCCCCCCATGCAGCATGGGGCAGTGAGGGGCAGCAGGGATCACCTCCCCTGCCTGGCACCTGAGTGGCAGCTGCCCCATGGCCACTGGGGCTGAGCGATGCAAGGCTCCAGCTGCATGCTGGAGCTGCCCCAGCTCCCACACAGCGCATGGCACCCTGCTGAGCTGTGCCGCACCCGCACAATGTGACAGCTGCCACGTGGGTGCCAAGCAGGGGGTCAATCCTTGCTGTCCCCTACTGCCCTGCACTATGTGAGGGGGCTCTGCCACGAGCCCTCAGAGGACCTGATCACTGCTGCCAGATCCAGTGGGTGCGGGGCTTTTTTTTTGCTTTTTTCAAAGTGCCAGGAGGTTGGGCCGGGTGATGGATAGGGCGAGGCAGGGCAGCCATGGGGGCTTCTCCTGCAGCTCCTCCGGCTGTGCCTGCCTCTGCCCCAGCAGGGGGAGCCGTGGGACAAGCCCCCATGGCTTCCCTGCCCGGCCCCATCTCTCACCCGGCCCCAGCCTCCTGGCACTTTAAAAGGTGGGCTGCGGGGCTGTGCTGGACTATTCCCGTGGACACCTCTGACACATTTCCGAAACATTTCAGATAGTTTCATTTAGTCTCGAAGATGTTTCAGAGCCTTCTGTTTCATTTCAGATTTAGTGTTTCGGGCACCAAAATGGGCCGAAACACCTCCGAAAGGAAACAGCTGCCGAAATTGCGCACACCCCTAGTGCCCATCAGTCTTTTGACTACTTGTAGAAGGTTATAAAAGAGGCATACTCAAGTCAGGGACATGCCCATAGGGAGGACTTGTTTTAAAAGGCTTCTGATGATGGTTACCATACTTCATAAACACAGCTAGATGATGCCGTGCTTCAGGAACAAGCTGGGCATATAAAATGGCTCCCCAAGGGAAGAGAATTGAGTCCAGGGCCAGAAGATATGAAGGAACTAAGGGAATGTCTCTTCAGAGAGGCCAAGATGCAGGAGCTGAGTGAGGCCCGGTGTCTGAAGTTCTGGGGAGGATGTGTTGGAGATCAAAGGGTGAAGGACTCTATATGTTGTGTGAACATTATAAATTAGACTGCAAGTGGGAGGGTCTTTGACTAAGGCTCCTGGAAGCAAGTTATAAGGAAAAGCAAGGAGGAAACTGAAACGTGGTGACTGAAGCAGCACATCATCTTTCAGCATGATTGCAGAGACCCAGAACAATCATAAGCCACCTCCATCTGTGTTTCTGTATCCACCTACTCTCTCTCCATTTTGATTTGTGGATTGTTAGACCAAGGGCTATTTCAGTATCAGCTTTTTCTACAGTCTCAAACGGTGTTGCTCAGATTGTGGACCAGAACCCATGACCTCTACCCATCCATACAGCCAGTAATAATCCTACAGAATGGGAATTAAGGATGTTCAACCCCCTCCAATGAGACATCGTTGGCTTCCTGCCCTTAGGGATGTAGTTAGCCCACGGTCTCCCTTTCCATAATAAGCTTTACACTCCCAGGCCTTTCTCTCTCCCCACAAAATTCATAGCACAAGATCCTGAGGTCTCTTGTTCAGAGTAGTTGCCTTGTCCTCCCTACTGTGGAGGAAGTTTGTGGTTTGGCAACTCACCAGCTGTGAATCATTACTGTGATTGCTGGCTTGATTACACACCCAAATGGGTAATTACAGATTAATTTTGAGGCCTGAGCTTGAGAGCTGATAGAGGCTGATAAGCCAGGGAGTGCAACAGGTCTCCTTAAACAGAGTTGCAATGTTTGCAAATGCTTTGGGGAAGCTGTAGTAATGCTCAGAGCCCATCTGCAAATTAGCCGTAACACAGCTGACTAGGTAATAAAGACCTTCTGGGGGGTGATGCATTGTTAGTCTTACATAGCTATGCTAGGACTTCTTGCCTCGTGCTTGGGCAGAGATGGGGAGAATCAGGTATATGCTCCGCTTTCCCACTGTGAGCAGATGGATAAGAAAGGACAGGAAGAGAAAGGAACTAAGTAGTCTTGACTATGCCGAATAAACCTGTCCATTGCTTTGACCAAAGCACAGCAAATTATATACAAAAACAGGGATTGCTATACTGGCTCCTACTTGTAGTCCATCTATTCCAATTCCTGTCTCTAGTAGCAGTTATTACCTGTTGATTCATAGCAAGATTTAAAAAACCATGTGACAGACAGATATGTAATATTCCCCAATCCTAATTATGAGATTGGCTTAAACCGAACATCAGGAGGCTTTATATCAGGGGTGGGCAAAATGCAGCCTGCGGGCCAGATGCGGCCTGCCAGGCCATTCTATCCAGCCCACAGGGCCCCTAAAATTTGAGAAAGTTAATATTTATCTGCCCCTGGCTGCCTGTCATGCAGCCGTCGATGCCTTGCCAAAACTCAGTAAGCGGCCCTCCGCCCAAAATAATTGCCCGCCCCTGCTTTATATTCTTTTTTTTTTCTTGTAAACTAGCTATTATAACTCTGACTATTCTGCTTTACATACCAATTAGAACTCTTTGGAACGCACTGGATGCATCTACACATGTGCATTAGCCTATTTTACACGCAATAAAGTGTCACAAAAAAGTGTGCTTTCGCTATTGCACATTAAAATAGGCTGATGCATCTTTTTCTAGTACCTCACTATGGAGGTGCTAATTTTAATGCGTATTAGCAAAAGTGCATTAATAAACATGTAGACACACCCACTGAGTTCTTGCTTGTGGTAATCAGTTCCACCAGCTAATTGCATATAAATTAATGGGAGAAGGGGAAAAGGCTGTTTTGACTGACACCTCTCCATTTTGTTTCCTCTTCCATTGGTCTTGTACAACATCTGCCCCAACTCCAGAGCAAAGGGTGGAACTCTGACTGACACAGTATCTCGGCAAAAGTGCAGCTAGACTCTGTTCTTTATACAGGGTTTTGCCCCTAATGGTTCAGGCAGACCCTTAGAACACCTTCCTGGAGTTCAGTGAAGGTCCAAGGAAACATACAGGTCCTTGCATATGAAGGAATCTAAGTATTGTAGAACTGGAAGGGAATCATCAAGGCCAGTCCCTTGGAAATGGAAGCAACAGCTGGTATTAGATCCAAAAAGGCCCACAGGGTCATCCACTTGTTATGCCTGGATTCCAGGAAGCATAGCTATTTTTAGGGAAGAAGCACAGCAGCCATCCCATTCCAGCAAAAATGAGCAACCTGTTGAGAACTGAAGACTAATTCTCTCTTGAAACCAGTCAAACAATTATTTGACTACAGATTAATTTACCAACAAGTGGAAGTCAATGCTTCATTGATTTGTTTGTGTTGCTGTAGCATTGGATGGGGAGTGGCTATACCGCATCAGCAGTGGGTCCTCTGGAGGATAGGACTGAGCATGCTTCACCTACCTGTCTATTTATATCTTTCATATTAACATGGGCCTTAAGGCCCACCCAGCTAACTAATAGTCCCTTTGTGGGGCCAAAGGGTGAAAGATACAACTAATTTATTGGGACAAGAAAAGTAAAAACAGGATAGGAATGACACGGGGCAAAGGGTCAAAATGTGAAAATAAATTCTCTGGAGGGGGACACCGAGCAGAGCCCCCCACCCCAGGCTGCACCCACCAGCCTTCAAAGGCATCCAAGGAGATGGTGGATACTACCTAGTGGTGCTCTGCCTGGAAACGTGCATGGATGAGTCACAGGAAAGCAGCTCTGCAGTCCCCGGGCACCTTCCTGTCCAGAGCCTCCTTCCTGGTCAAGTACAGGGCCCACTTGGCCAAGGCCAGGTGGAGGTTGACCAGGAGGTCCTGGGACTTGGTGGGGACATGGATAGGGTGCCTAAATATAAAAAAGTGGGTCATGAAGTTCAACCAGAACCTCAGAAGGAGGTTCTGGAGTTGGAGGTCGAGGGGCTGCAGCCTGATGCACTCGAGCATCATGTGCGCCAGGGTCTCCCTCTGCCCGCAGAAGGGGCAGGAGACCGGTATGTCTGTGAAGCTTGTCACATACATACACATGGTGATGGCTCCATGGAGGAGCCACCAGCTGAGGCCCTCAGTGGCTTGTGGGATGAGGGTGGAGTACAGACTCAGCCACTGGGGTGCCCCAGTTATGGCTTTGCCAAGCAGGTCCCGCCACTTGGTGTCTGGGCAGGACGCAAGGGCAGCATGATGGGTTGTGCAGTGCATGAGAGTGTAGAGGTGGCGGCAATGGACGGTGGAAAAGCGGACCAGTTTGGTGTCCTCCAGCCAGCTCAGGCGGTGGCTTCACCTACCTGAGTGTGCTGTTGCTCTTCAGAGCTGAAAGTTTGCTCATGAGCCTGCTTTAGACATTTCCCAGTTCCTGCCCTTGGATCCAGCAGAGACAGGTGTAACAAACTATGGTTTTGTTGCAATGTTTCTGGTTTAAAGGTGTTTATCCTAATATAATGATAGCCTTGTCTGTGTGTGTGTCTGTCTGTAATGCTTCGGGCCAAGTGTGCATGCATCACCAAGGGGGCGGGCACCGATTGGCTGGCCCCGGTGGGTGCAGGCACAACTTTGTGCCAGGGCTCAGGGGAGTGGGGGAATGTAGTCGGGGGCAGGGAGCTGCTGTGCACAGTGCTTCCCTGCCCAACAACAGCCAGCAGGGAGGGGAGTGGGAAGGGGAGTGGGAAGGGGAGGCAGGGTTGTGGTGGTGGTGGCCCACAGCTGCCACTGCCAGCACTGCCACCACAAGGGCTGGGGAGGACTGGGGCTGAGGCTGTGCCGGGCTGAGCCCAGTGGGGGACAGGCTGCATTCCAGCTGGGCTGGGTTGTGGGGCCACGGGAGCCCGGCAGCTTCTCCAATGGTGCAGATGGGCAGCTCCAGCCACTGCACACACTGCGCGGGAGCCAGGAGTGCGGGGCACATTCCCCCTCTTGGCTCCTTGGCACCACACCTCTGATTATCCCACAAACTGGCCCAGCCAAGGCACTGGCATGGTGAATGGGCCCCAGCTTGGCCAGGCCTTAGGACACTTGGCACCCAGTGGCTCCACCAGAGACAGTGCTGGAGAGCCCAGGGGGGCACATTGCCCCCAGTCTGTGAACGGGGCAAGGGTGGCTGCAGCAGTGGCCTCAGCTGCACCTCTGCTCCCTGCCTTGCTGCAGCTGCTTTCACAGTGGTGAGGTGCCGTGCGAGTCCCACCGTGGGGCAGGCTGGGCAGCAAGGCATATGTGTGTGACATGGAGCAGGGTGTGTGGGGGTGGCATGGGGCTGGTTGGGGGTGGCATGCAGCATGTGGCTGGGTGTGTGTAGCATGTGTGGCTGGGTGTGTATGTGGCATGTGACTGTGTGTGTGTGGCATGTGGCTGGGTGCGTGGTATGTAGCTGGGTGTGTGGCAAGTAGCACGTGGCTGTATGTGTGCATGTGGCATGTAGCACGTGGCTGGGTGTATGTGTGTGGTAGGTGGCTGGGTGGTTGGGTGTGGGTGGCATGTAGCTGGTTGGGTGGGTGTGTGTGGCATGTGGCTGGGTGGGTAGGTGCGGCATGTGGTTGGGTATATGGCTGGGTGTGTGTGGCTTGTGGCTGGATGTGTGTGGCGTATGGCTAGGTGGTTGGGTGTGGGCATGCAGCTGGGTGGGTGGGTGTGTTTGGCGTGGGGCTGGGTGGCTGGGTGGGTGTGTGTGGCATGTGGCTGGGTGGGTGGCTGTGGCATGTGATATGTGTTTGGGCATATGGCTGGGTTTGTGTCTGGCGTGTGGCTAGGTGGTTGGGTGTGGGCATGAGGCTGGGTGGTTGGGTGTGGGTGGCATATAGCTGGGTGGGTGGGTGTGTTTGGCGTGGGTCTGGGTGGCTGGGTGGGTGTGTGTGGCATGTGGCTGGGTGGGTGGGTGTGGCATGTGGTGTGTGGTTGGGCATATAGCTGGGTGTG
Organism: Alligator sinensis; assembly: GCF_000455745.1. Lineage (NCBI taxonomy): Eukaryota > Metazoa > Chordata > Crocodylia > Alligatoridae > Alligator > Alligator sinensis. The sequence continues at coordinate 76,253 of NW_005842056.1, forward strand.
AGTGGTGTGTGGCTGGGTGTGTGTGTGGCATGTGGCTGGGTGTGTGTGGATAGGTGTGTGGAGTGCAGCTGGGCATGTGGGTGGGTGTCTGAGGTGTGGGGAGGGCACACAGGGCTGGACACAGAAGGGGCAGTTGGGAGGGTTGTGCGCAGCCAGATGCCAAGTGGTGGCAGTGGGTGGCGGCGGCACTCTGTCCCCTCCTCCCGCCCGTCATTCTGGATGCCTCCGTTTCCCTGACCAGCTTGTGCACGGGGAAAAGAGAGGTTAGCGGTGTTTGGAACCAGTCCGGCCTGAGCGCTCTGTTAGTGGGCAATGGGCCATTAGGCAACAGGGAGCTCATGTGCTTGTTTGGACGCATATGGACTCTAGGCCAGCGCCAGGAGAGACTCCATGCTGCTTCCGATGCCAGGGAAGGACAATGCAGAGAGATCCTCTTGGAAAAGGAGCTGCTCAGAGACAAAGAGGATGGAGAAAGGCAGGAGAAAGGGAGCCTGGCAGGCTAGAGAGTACCGCCAGCACTGTGTTGTCTTTTAGAGACCGTCTGGGAGTTAACTTAGGCATCATGGCTCATGGACTCTGCCTTTGGCTGACCAATACAAGTTGTTTTTCCTTACAAAATGCTGACTGCTTCACTTCATAGAGCTTTGGATGCCTTCAGTCTCCTCAAAAATGTGAAGTCCCTCCCCAGCAGTGGAGCCAGAAGGGAACTTTCTTAGGAGGGCCATGGGCGATCACGGAAGTTAAGCACCAAAAGGCTGAGAGTCCACGGAGGAGCCCGGACATCATCTTCTCTAGAAGCTGTGCCTGAGCTAGCTTCAGAGGGTACCCCCAGGGGCCATGTAAGGCTGGGGGTCCCAGGCACGTGCTTCCCTGGGGAGTCTGTGCCAGCAGATCTTAGGAGCAGGCACTGGGGATGAGCCCTGAGCTGGCCTTATACTGCAGACTATCAGTGCAATCTACCTTGTGTCCAACCAGAGCAAGTCTAATTAAAACAGTATAGCTAAAAACATCATTCAGAGCGTGGAATGTACCCTTGAGCAAGAATAACGTGTATGATGTAAGGTATATTTGCCTTTGAGTCCTTCCAAGATCTTCCTGGGGTTTGCAACCCATTCCAGTGGCCTGACATCACATCTGACAGGTTTCCATAAAACACTTTTTACTTGCAAACCTGGGGGATGCGAGAAACTACAGCAATTTGTAATCCAGAGGAGACCCTTCAAGGAAAGTCTGAGTGTGCAGAACGTGTGCATAGATCGCTCCGCATATGCGAATTCCCTGCACGGAGACAGACTAAAACCAATTCCAGGAAAAAGACATGTGTCGGGACTGTAATGCCTGCATGTGTCCACAAACATGATTCCTTATAATAAGCACACCTTCCTAAATAAGGATCACTTGTCACCAGGATATTTAGGTGGATAGGATGTCATTTTACACAACCTCTGGATAACCGCACACTTGAAACCTATATTTTGTTACCATCTTGAGACTGGCAGGCCCTCTTGTGAGTGGGCACAATGGCATCCAAGCAGATAGCTAGGAGCACTGGCGTGCCAGTAAAACCAGTGAGCTAAGCAAGTCTGAGTGTTAAAGAGTCTGGGTTCTTGTCTGGGGACTTCCAAATAGCAGCCTGCCGGGAACTTCTGCAATGATGACTTAAGGGATATGCCACTGCCACAAGAGATCAGGGATGGATTAACTATAAAAATTAAAAAATAGTTTTTAGAGCCCCTTAATGTTGAGCTCTCAGCTGGGGTAAAATAGGATTATTAGTATTCAGGGGAGAAGGCAGAGATGCTTTAGGATAAACCTAGTAATCCCCAGCAGCTCTCTGCTGCACACATGCTTACTCAGCCTGCTTGGCAGTTCACGGCGAGTAGCCTGGCCGAGCGTGGGGGCTACATTCACAAGACTGCTCTTGAGAAGCAGGAAGCATTGCCTGTCCTTTAAACACAGGTGCTGCTATCCAAAAGTGCAGTATTACGGCTCTCAAGCAATTACACAGGGTATACTTGCAGCATGCACCCAGGGTGGGCAGCTTTCTGTTGCTAATACCCTCTCAGTCTGCTAAAGGAGATTAAATTCTTTTTTTTAGTGTTACCTTTAGTGTTACTCCCCTTCTCACCCCCCTTTCCGCTTACAAGACTCTACACTGAGACCACCTGAAGTAAATCCAAATCTGAACTGCACCAAGCACACAAGTGGCTCATGGGAAGCAAAGGATCTTGCTTTCCACGTCCATAATTCCCTTGATTTTGTGAGGAATTAGCTCCTCGGCATAAATTAGAGGAACCCAAATGGGCAGCCAGGGATTACTGGGGTGTAAGGATCCCTCAGACGTGCCCGTTCCCCTCCCCGAGGAATGTCCCCTGCATTCAGGATTAGGAGCAGTATAAATAGAGCTGACAATATAAAGTCATAAATATATAATAAATAATAATACATGATATAAATATAAAGAATAGAAATATATATAAGTAAATAAACAAAATCTATTTATGAATATCAATTGGCTGACGATATCAATAAATAGAGCCGACAGTATAAATAGAGGTGACAGCTGGACATCACACAGGGATTCTCCCAGGCCCATTATAGCTTCACCGCTCTGCAAGAACAACCGAAGGAGCTATGGTGGGGAGGGGTGAGAGGAAAGGGCAGAGCTTGGTCCTTTTGCCATCATTGCTCCTCAAAGGATATGGACTCAACGGATCTAGAAAAGTATGGGTCTTGAACATAACTGCAAGTTTTTCCCTTCCAGTCTGCACTGAGAACTGGGAAGATAAAGCTGCTCATTCACAACAGGAACCAGAAGAACTTATAACCAAAGGGGAATATGTGGGATTCCCCATAGGGTGAAAAGCTGCTTCTCTTGTCATCTGATGTGTGGGCGATGTCTTCTGAGCACAGCCACGGCAATCGGGCTCCTCTGAATCCTGATTTGGACTGAGCCAATTCTAATTCCTTATTAGCAAGCAATTTATTTGTATAGCAGGAGCCCCTTGGTACCCGGTCTGAGAGCAATGCCTCATGATCTTCCCAAACAAACAGTTACTGCCTCCAGATTTATAATCTAAACTGGTACAAGGTGGGCAGGGGAAGGGCCACAGGGAGGTGAAGGGACTCATCCTCCTTCATATGACGGCGGTCAGTGGTGGAATTATGAGCAGGATGGAGATCTCCCACTTGAGAGACCTCTCCAGCAAACCATACCGTCTCCCATATAAAAGTTTTGAAAGAAATATAATCAAAAGGCATGGGGGTGTTTTTTTCTATTAACCTGGCATGAGAGCAGCCACAGAGAGCACAGGAATGGCAGAGTTATATAAGTATCAGATGCATGGAGCAAATACACCAAGTTCCTTCAAATGAGCGAGAAGTCTAGCTCTCACATAGAAGGACACAGATGACCTCCTCAGATAAGTCACACCAATTAGGGTAGTTTAAGTGATGTTCGTCAGAATATCAGACCTTCTCTCAAATTATTTTTCACCAGCTTAGTGAGCAAGGATATTGCTACTTTTGATCCCATCTCAGGAGGAACAGAAACAGAGGATTTTTTTTGGCTAGCATATTTATCAGCTGGGAGTTTAAATAAAGTAGATGGTCTTGTCCCAGGGAAGGTGCAATAGGAAATCGTGTTAGTTGCCATACTTTTGGTGATCAGAGTGCCTACACGATTGGCTGGGAATGAGAAAACAATTCGCCGCTTCCAGGTTTATCGTTTTAATATATTTCATTTGCGAACCCATTTAAAAATCAAGCTGGTTGATCTGAAGCGAGGCTGGAGAAAGCAGGAATTTCATGCATAATTCATATCTTTAATGTCTTATAGGTCTGCTCGGCTCAAGCCATTGCTAAACAGTGAGAGCAAGGGCTGCAGAAAGAGAAGTCCTGTCATGCCGCATGAATAAATAAACACGAAATAATTTACTTCAGTTATTAATTTAAAAATAGACTCGTTGTTCATTCCCAGCTCGGATGCTTCCCGTTTGTTTTATTTTAGACTCACCTCGAGACTCAGAGGCAGACACGAGCTAAGGAGGAATTAGCCTGGCAGATGTTTATCTTGCCAGCTGTCTCTTTCCATTCCTGCAATGTAATGCTGTGAGTTATCTCAGTCTGCATCTCCGTAATGAGCAGCTTCAACTTTGTCACAACACCCTCTGCGTGGCTTGGAGGTTCATCCGAAGTCCTCTTGCTTACCTGGGCAAAAACCCAGAGCCTGCCATACACATGGGTGAATCCCGCCAGGAAAGACTAAAGCCAATGGAAAAACATTCCCATCATTAGCATAACGATGACAAACATCAGTAGCCCTGCAGAGTAGGTCTGCATCCCAGCAGCACATGCCCAAGCACAGCTTGACCACCCACTGCCATGCACGTGGTCCAAAACCAGAACAATGCCGGTGATGGCACTGCAGCTTCTCTCAAGACCTTGGGCTCCAGCATGCTTGAGAGGTTTGCTGGAGACAACCCCAGAACAGACTCACTGGTATATTGCTGGGTTTGACATGTGCAAGCAGAAGCCAAGTGAGTGGGATGTCCTTGGAAACATCTCAGACTGGGCATGCTGCTGCTGAATTGTTGATAATACCTCTCAGCAGGACATAGTTGAGTCTCTCTTTGGGACTCAGCCCCCTGCCGTACTTGGCTCTGTGGTACCATGGGTCACAGCACTGAAGCGTGATGCTGGTATGAATCATACACCGCCGCTGGATATCATCACTTCCTTCCAATCCTCACTGTATTACAGACCAAGAACTCCCCAGCACCCACTTACTCCTTCACCCAGTCCCTCCCTACATCCTCCCAGAAGTCTCTTAGCTGGAAACCTGCTCCTCTACCCACCCAGAGGAGGAGCAGGGTGAGCAGAAACCCAACCAAAATGTAATTGGTGGTTAATTAGCACTAGCTGGACCATACACAAGTCCTGATTTCCTTCCACCCTGTTCTGCCACGTCCTAGAGAACATGCAGCAATATGGCCATGGAGCCCAGAAGCCCCACAGTCAGCAGCTGTGTCTCCCCCTTCATGCTATCGGCAGGCTCTCCGTTTGCTGCTCAGGGTGAGACACAACTCCTACTGCTCCCTCTACTGAGTCAAGCAATAGATGTTGTTTGCAAAGTTGGAGTCTCTCCATTTTCTGTGCCTGCCTACCCTTGGCAAGCCTAACGAAGAACTTCCTGCAACACAGGAACTGTGGGATGCCCAGGGGCTCTCCATCTTCGCTCCTCTGAAGAATCCAGAGCCGCCACTCTTCCTGTCCTCCTGCTTGGGGGTCAGCCTCCTGCACTAAGTCAGGTGAAAACTCAACCAAGACATTTGACCTCTTTTTTAACCTCACGGGGTGAGTTTGCACTGTGGTGGCAGAACGTCCCAGTAGTCACTCCCAAGCTCACCCTGCTCTCCTAACCCAATCAATTCAATATGCGGCTTGGGGCAAGAAGTGCAATTCTGAGACCATGTCACATTTTATAAAGTCCACCCACAAGATACTTTGACCCATCTTTTGTCTCTTTTTTGGTAGTGACTGAGCTTGCCTGTAGAAGGCCCAAGGGGTCCAAGCTGTCCCCATGCCTGGAGCACAAAAGTGCTAAAACGAGGCCTCCTCCCCCAAGGTCCGAGGGGGTAGGGGTGCAGCCCTGTTCACAGGGTGTTGGGGGAGGCCTTCCCAATAGTGCCAAGAGCAGCTGGACCCAATGATCTTGCAAGGTCCCTTCCAGCCCTATTGTCTGTGAAAACTGTGAAATCCTCCATGTCCAACATAATATCCTCTTCTTATAGAGAGGGGGTTAGCTGTGTTCATCTGAAGTCAAGCAGATGGTAGGGCAGGGTGGCACCTTAGATACTCAATTTGTTAATCAGGTTGTATGGGCAGTGGCCTGCTTCCTCACAAGCTACCACCTGATGAAGCATCTAAGGAAGTACGCTGTTGCCTATGAAAGCTTATGACTTGACACTCTGAACGAGTTAGTCTGTAAGGTGCCAAGCTGCCCTTCCTTCTGCCTTTTATTGTAGAGTTGAAATCAGGTCCTCTGGTACCTGATTATGGTACATAGAACATAAAAACATCTAATTTTCTTATATATTCATATGATTATAGTGTTTGCCTATTGGGGAGGGATCCTTCCTAGAAGGGTGAGCTGAACGAAGCGGTGTTTTCCAGCTTCACAGTGGATAAGGAAGCATCTTTGCATAACATACTTCCAGTGTCCTTAGGACTTTCTTGTATGTCTTTCTGTTCCAAAGTAATGAGGAGAACCAGGTACCTCCTCCTGTGGGATAGGCCAACTCATTTTGGGGTTTTTTGCAACATTTGTACAAAAGCTCCCCTAAGATTTTGTTTGAGGTCCTTTCCATCTTGTAGCATATTCACATGGTAAATTTGTTTTTTGAGGTTCCTGCCAGGGAATGGACTGGGGGCATGAATTCCTCAAGATTTCAAAAGGCCTTGCTACTTAGCTGACAGTTTGCTTTTGTAAGACAGATGGGAACAAGCGTGATGCTAATTGTTCCAGTGCAAATTCCTTTCTTCTGAATTTATGATTATGTTGGATCTTTTGTTTGATTTTTTTTTTATTCTGGGATTAATTATCTATTCTCTCTAGTGATTTGGCTTTATCCTGCCCCATCTCTGTCAATATATAGGCCTTGCTCGTCAGCTACAGTAAAAGTCAAAAGCTTACTGATGCCCAAGTCAATTCATATAGGCAGCCACTTGCAACTGTGTGATCTGTTAATCCTTTTTGCAGCCTGTATTTTAAGACTGTAGGTCCCAACAGAGCTGTTTCATGACTTTAGGTGTCAAACTTGTCCCCTGGTCTGTTAAAATTGCCTCTGTGACCCCAACCTATGCACATATCAAGACTAAAGCCATAAAAACTTGGTGGCTTTATCTGTATCTCAGGGAAAAGAAGTCTAGCTATCAAGTTGGGTAGTCATTCACCACCAAGATAACAGCAGTCTTGCAAGTGACTTCCAAAGGACCTGCTATGTCCACGGCTGTTGGAGAAGAAGCTCCATTACTGGGTGATCTCTCTGGTTGGTCTTTTCCTTTCCAGGGCTACTTTCTGACATATAAAACAGCCTCTGAGATAAATCTGCTCTTGTTGATACATGCCAGGCCGGCATCTTGGCCCACCATGCAGTAACCTTTTGACTGGAGCCCTGTGCAAGCACACTTAATTTAACATATTACATAGCTTATTAACTATCAATTTAAAAAATAATGCTTGTCCATTTCCAGCTCTGGTGCTTCCTCTTTGCTGTATTTTAGAATCAGCTTGAGACTCATAGGCGGACATGATTTAGCAAGGAATTAGCCTAGTAAATATTTATTTGGCTGGGGCTGTCTAATTTCATTCCTGAAATGTAATACTCTGTGTTGTCTAGGTCTGTCCTTTTTTTAACGAGCAGTCTAATGGATTTAGGGTTTAGGGGAGCAATTCCATAACACATTAGTGGACTATTTCTGATTTTTCCTTTGGTTTCTTATAATAAATAAACCATATGTATACATGAAGATAAGTAATCGCTTAATCAGTTGGTAGGTCAGCCAGAATTCCTTGCAACTGAGGCTAATGCTATAATGTGGGCTGATCACAGTGGTATCTTTAAAACATATGCCTGGATGTTTATGATAGGCCCTAATTCATCAAAGCATTCCAGCACATGTTTAAGGATCCAGGTTATAACTCTGGCGCATCACTTGTAAACAGTGAATATAGGGAATAGAGCCTGGAGGTTAAGAGCTGGGGCCCAGGAATTAGGGTGACTGGGTTTCATTCACCTAGGGTTCAGTATAACTTTGGGGTCAATCACTCCAATGACATGTCATGCCTCTGTTTTCCCTTGTACAACATGGGATAATGTTAATGGTTGTGCAAGAGTCACACAACGCTTAATTACTTAATATACATGAAGTGCTCAAAGATCTTCAGGATCAGGAATCTGAGGTTCAGTGACACGATGTTCAGGGACGGGCAAATCAGCCCTGAGATTGAACCCCTCTTCCTCCCCATCCCTTTTGCGCCTTTGTTTATTTCTACAAAACCATCCATAGTCCTTACTTGCAAAGCTGGAAGAGTTGTGACTGGCACTAGGAGCACAGAGGCCTTTGTTCCTCTCTGATGGCTGGGGGACTTAATCTATCATTACTGGATGCATCTACATGTGCATTAATGTGCCATAGTCACAGTGCATTAAGTTTAGGACCTGCAATAACAGGGAGTAACTCAATGCACAGTAACTGGTGCTCCTGTGCAGGCTGTTTTAGTGATGCTAATACGCAGCACACTAATTCTACTGTGCATGAGTGCAATATCATGGCTTTTGCCATGATGCATTCATGCACAATAGAATGAATTTAGTTTGCATTTAGTGCCCCTGCCAGCTAGGGGGCTCATTTTTGACACCCATAATAGCAGGTCATGCTTTCAGCTGGGAAGGCTCTGAGTTGGGCTAAACATGCTCGGATAAGTATTTCAGTTCCCAGCTCATTGGCAAGGCTATTTTTATTTTATTTTATTTTATTTTGCCAATGGTTGTTTAACATGTAATTCAATCCGTGAATAGTCTATGGAGCCGGAGCTAGGATTTCCTCTCCTCCCAGCTGAGTGCTTTCACCCTTCCTACCCTACAGATGTTTTGGACGCTGTCCTGGGAAGTGGAAGAGGTGAGGTTGAATCCCTTCAGTGAAGAGGATGTAAACCCCCAGCACTTTCCTGGGCAAGTGGTCTAGGATATTAGGCAAAGCTGTGCTCCACAACCACCAATCAGCTAGGTCCCTGCTCTCTGTGTGCCCACTTAAAGGGGACACGAGATTGGCAGCCACCACCACTTCTAGGCCCGCTAGCACTGCCATCACCATTGCCTGGGATGGTGGTGACCTTAGGGTTGTTGGGGCCCTGGGCAAGAGAGTCATTTGGGCCCCCTTAGAGGCTTAATTTTAATGACCTATAAGCAAATTGGACATTTGTTGCAAAATTTTGGGGCCCCTTTACATGTGGGGTCCCAGGCAGCTGCCCGGTTTGCCCTCGCATAAGGCTGCCACTGGCCTGGGGCACAGACTCTGGTAGTTACACCTCTGAAACTTGCTGGCAATACTCCTCCTAATGCAGCCCAGGATGCCATTAGCTTCCTTTGCAATAAGGGTGTGCTATTGGCTCACATTCAGTATAGTATCCACTGATCCTTTTCGGCAGAGCTGTTGCCCAGCCTGCGCCGGTGCATGGGATTGTTCCGTCCTAAGTGCAGGACTTCACACTTGTCCTTATTGAACCTCATGAGCTTTCTTTTGGTCTAATCCTCCAAGTTATCAAGGTGTCTTTGGATCCTAACCCTACTCTCCAGTATATTTACTACTCCCCCCATCTGCAAACTTGCCAAGGGTGCACTCCATCCTATCTTCTAGATCGCTAATCAAGATATTGAACAAAACCAGCCCCGGGACTGAGCCTGGGGGCACTCCGCTAGATACCAGCTGCCAACTAGACAACAAGTCATTAATTACTACCCTTTGAGTCCGATGATCTAGCCAGTTTTCTGTTCACCTTACAGTCCATTCATTCAACCTGTACTTCCTTAGTTTGCCTGCGAGAAAGTTATGGGAGATCATATTGAAAGCCTTGCTAAAATCAAGGTATATCACTTCCACTGCTTTCCCCACATCCACAGAGTCCGTTGTCTTATCATAAAAGGCAATCAGGTTGGTCAGGCATGACTTGCCCTGGGTGAATCCATGCTAACTGTTCCTAATCACCTTCTCCTTCAAATGCTTATTCACTCATTCACTGAGGACCTGCTCCATGATCTTTTTAGGGACTGATGTGAGGTCTGTAGTTCCCTGGATCCTCCTTCTTCCCTCTCTGAAAGCTGGGCACTATATTTGTCCTTTCCCAATCATCCAGGGCCTCTTCCCAATTGCCACAAGTTGTCAGAGATAATGGCCAGCAGCTCTGCAATCCAATCAGCTAATCACATCAGCCAACCTTGCCTAAACCAGTTATGGTATCTTACTAGGGAGCAGGAGGTTTTGAATTGACGCTTAGATCCAGACTCACACTGAAGGCTGCCTCCAGTTACACCAGTTGTAGATGGCATTCGGGTCATTTGAGCTGAGGAGTCAAAGGCAACCAGATATAATGCTAGCCATATCACTCCTTTTTGTGCCAATGGTTACGGACACTTGTGTGCCTTACCCATGAAACCCTGATGAGTCACCTACATTTGAGAGGCACTTTGTCTTAGACCTACCAGCATTAAATCACCAGCCTATACAGAACACATTGCAATTGCTTATTTTTCCACAATCTCCTCTTTTCATATGGGCTTCTCAAGAGTAGTTATGGCTGAGGGGCATTTTGCTAAGGGACAAATTGTATTGAGCAAAAACATTTATGTTGCGTGCTTGGTATCATCTTAGAGCTCCACTTATCATTTGACTAAAATGAACATATTGTTTCTTTTAGTGCTTACTCTAGCATTTGCTTAAAGCGGATGATTCATCCCTAGTCCCACATCAAATTACTACAGCATATCAGGTTGTCCTGACTTTTGTGTGGCAAGGATGGATGTTCTTTTGAACACCGTGATATGCCTCCTCGGTGACTGGACAATATGTTTTGGTGGTTTTTGCAGTTTAACACCATGTATTAGATATATATCTGGCTGGGGTCATCTGACCCCAGCTCTCTTTCCTGCCCAGGGCAGGGGGATGGACTCAATGATCTGCTAAGGTCCCTTCTGACTCAAACACCTATGAATCTATTCATCTATTTGGGAGCTCCATGGGCCAGGTACAGACCGTACACTTTTAAGTGTTCGGAAACCCGTGTATACCTGTAACAAAACACAAGTTCAGCATATATAGACTGGCTTAAAAATGGTGGAAACCAGTCTAAGATTTGTGACCTCCCCACACCAAAGAGTGAACGTTTATTCTGTTCACTACCAATCTAAACTACATCACTTACAGAAAATCGTGGAACAGGTTTGTTCCACCTTGGGCTTTTTTAATGTCTGTACCTAGCCCATATGTATGTATCTACTCAGCAGGGGAGATCTACTGAGTAGATTTACTATTAATTTGTGTAATGAACAATGAAATCACCTTACCCAAGAGACCAAGGTTCCAGGGTGAGCTCAGCCAGGCAGCAGCATGGGACAGCATGGCTCCTCGGAGACCTTGGGATCCAGGCAAATGAAGCCCTCTCTGGAGGCAGCTATTTTGGAAAGGGGAAAAAGGCTCTCCTGAGATTATTTGAAAAGGGGAGATGAAGCTCCTCTGGGGAAAGGGAGAATGGTGAGAGACGCCCGGAGCCTGAGAGAGTGCTTTGGGCACGGTGTCTCATCCTCCGAGCTGCTGGAACCCGAGGAAAGTGTGGGCTGTGCTGCGGGCTGGGAGTTAGGAAGCTCAGCACAGCACCTCTCTTGCTCCTTTTCCCCCCGGGAGCCTTGTCCAAGCTGCTCAGAGGAGCACCCAGCCCTTCTGGAGACCCCCAGTGAGGAGGACTCTTCTCCAAGCCCCTGCATGGTGTGAGGTGCACTAGAGGGGAAGGGAACTGGGGAGAGGTTGATTCAGCCCCCCATGAGCTCTGGGTGGGAGGCAGAGCTAGGGCATGTTACCTTGGCACGGCCCCTGGAAGAAGAGTTCAGACCCGAGGGAGGGGGCAAACTTTGACTCCTTGGCAAGCAGAGGTGTGCGAGCGTTGGCAGGGGAGATGGCCAGAATTGCAGCCCAGACCCTGCTCCTTGTGTATCTGGGGATGAGGGTCTGGGTAGGGTAAGCTATTTTACAGGAATTTCGGCACCTGATTGCAGCACAGCAACCCCTGGGGCACACCTCGTGAGACTCACAGCAAGACTCACCCATGCTTCCTGCGGGAGGGTGGTGGAAGCAGCTCCGCCTTCCCGGGCTCCGGTCCAGGCTACCCGTGTACACATATCGTCCGAGGCCATCACTGTGTACAACGTTATTGACTGAGGGTGTGAATAAGTTTCTGACCGTTTAGCAGTTGTGTATTAGTTTCCTTTTCTTTAACCCTTTGTAAATGAAGTGCACATAGTTGTAAATTGTGTGGTGTCTAATCAAAAGTCCAGGGGCACTAGGTGCCTTCATGCGAGGGAAACCTCTCTCACTCCAGGAGGGCAGGTGGCTCCAGGCTGTGGTCCCATCCAGGGATCCAGAGTTGGGTTGTGGCTTTGCGGGTAGCCCCGTAGCCAGGGTTGCATTTGTTTATGGGGTTATTCAGGTAGTTTCTCAGTTTGGCCTCTCTATACTCCATGGATGTGATAATGTGCAAAGAAAATGCCTGGATAAAGTGTAATAGCCAGGAGGAGAGCAGCAGTGAGTTTGATTTTGCTGAGTTCGTGCAGTTATTTCTGCTGTTTCTGAGCAGAATACCTTCACGTCCCTGAACATGGCTCTGAACAAGCCCCAAACCTCAAAGTAATAATCAGTGTGTACAGTAGATGTGCAGCTGGATTTATGATGAAATCTATGTGTCGCTATATTCAGCCTATTTTAGTACAGTCGCATATTAGCTCAGATTCACTCGAAAATGCTGTGCCCTTTAGGGGATGTTCTGAAGAGCCAGCTTGTGACTTTTGAGTTTGTCACTGAACCTGAAACCAGTCAGGTTTTGCATGGGAGCTACATCTTTCTGAGAACATTGTGGGTGGCTCCGGGACATTATCTATGTAGACATCTTCATCTAAGCTACTCGCATCTATCAGCAGCTTTCAACAGAGAACAATCTCTTCGTGCTCAGGGCAATGCACCGCAAGGACTTTGAGCATCAAAACGTTGGTTAGCAAAGGCAATAGACCAGGGGTGGGCAAAATATGGCCTGCGAGCCAGATCCAGCTCACCAGGCCATTCTATCTGGGCCATGGGACCCCTAAAAAAATTTTAAAAATTAATATTTTTTTGCCTCTGACTGCCTGTCAAAATACGTTATAGTAGGTGTTTTACTTCTAGTTTATGATTTGTTTTTTTCTGGTTCTAAGATGGCAACCCCCCCCACCACAAAAGAGTATTTGTGGGGGGCAAGGGAAGGAACTTCTGGTGGCAAAGGTATGGGGTTAGGAGGCCGGACTTCCAGTCCCAATATGGCAACTAGGGGGTGGGGCAGCTGTCAAGGGGCGGGGCTACCCATGCAGCCCTCGTCAGCTTGCCAAAATCTGTTAAGCGGCCCTCCAGCCAAAATAATTGCCCTCCCCTGAAACAGACTGACTCATGGTTACAATAAAGATGCTATCCATTTTGACTTAGAAAGCATTAGGTTTTTTATTCTGCTATTGTCTACTTTCGTTGGGGATTCTTGTCATTTGCATGCAAGGTGTTGGGCATTTTGGTTGTTACTATCGGTACAACTCCTTAGCAGAACAGGGTCCAGAAAGAGTTGAAACCTACAGTCTTTGCAAAAATATAAATGACACATAATTCAGTTTCATGAAGGTTATCCTTCTCTCCAGCCCATGTTCTGGCAAATCAAACAGCCTTTGTACACAGAGCTCATTTTGGAAGTGTGTGACCTAAAAGGAATGATATGTTATTGTTAGATTCGAGTCCCCACCCTGGAAATCTTGGGGTTGAAGTCCTGACCCTTGCTGGGCTGGGATATCTGAGATACTGAGTCAAGTTTCCATGAGTTCGTATCACCATAGCTGATGAGAAAAAACAGTCTATCTAGTTCCCATGTGCCTTTCTTTGTGAGAACTTCAGCTGGGGTAATTAGTGAGTAACTTAATTTGTCAGCAGAGTGCATCATGGGATATACGGCATATCACTTCTTTGTTCCTGGCAGGTGACCTTGTTTTAGAAAGAAATGTAGTACTAAGAAGCAGGGAGGGACATAAATTCGGACACATACAATCCCAGTGACTGTGACTAGGTGGATGTTAGCATGTGGAATCAGAAGATCTTCAGACCCTTTAAGCTTCACATAAAAACCCACCTGCAGTGGACCCCAGACAAAAATGCAAATTCCTTTGGGATACTAAAAAAAGTTCAATAGCCACTCATGCATATGAGACAGAAATTAATCTGGGGACACAGAGAAAAACATTTTGCTTCTCTATTGGATGCTTACTGTACAGCGTGTGGTGTAAGGATCAAATGAAACACCAGAGGAATGCAGAATTTCTGGTTGGAAGTGTCACAGGAAGCACTGAAGGGAGGTATGAGCTCAGGTGTAGAGTCATAGAGGATCCCACACAGGATCACAGAAAATTAGGGGTGGAAGGGACATCAGGAGGTCACATCTAGCTCAACCGCCTGCTCAAAACAGGACGAGCCCCAAGAACGTCATCCCAGCCAAGACTTTGTCTAGCTCAGTTTTAAAAGCCTGCAAGGATGGAGAGTCCACAGCCTCTCTGGGTAGCTTGTTCCAGCATTTTACTCCCCTCCTAGTGAGAAAGATTTTTCCGAATATCTAACCTAAGCTTCCCTTGCTGCAGCTGGAGACCATTGCTCCTTGGTCTATCATCTGCCACCGCTGAGAACACTGTGGTGTTCTCATCTGGCCGGTGTTTTAGTAAAAGGTCACTGTAAAGGGTAGGAGCAGCATCATGGATGGGATTTTCTGAACAGCTCTATTTTAAGCCAAAGTGGGTCCCACTAGTCACCCTAAGTGCTTCTGTACCACTTTAAAGAACGATTTCTCAGTTGGAAGTTTATTGAATCTTCCATAGCATATGTCCCAGTCTTATCAGGGAACAGGAGAAACAAAGACGATGAGCAACAGTGTTACTAGGCTCTTTTGTGTGTTACCAAGACATTTCCTTGTTTGCTTTAAATCGGTACTAGGGGGATTATAAATGGCGTGGGCAACAGGTTGGGGGTTTCCAGTCATCAAGGTGATCTAAACATTTGGAAGCTTATTCTGAGTTGTAAAAAATTATGTGGCCATCTTAGGGATGGGGATACTTTATTTAGAGTGGCTCTGAGATCTGCTTTCATTAAAGTGCCTGGAGCATCTTGTGTATCAGCGTCCCCACACTGAAAAATGGCGGCAGGGGCGTTTTAACTAAAACTCATCAAACAAGCTTATTTAAAGTGCCCCCACTGCCATTTTTTTCAGCATAGGGATGCTGATACATGAGATGCTGGAGTCTGCTGGAGCATGGTAATTAGCACACTCGAGCAAACTTGATTTATCGAGTCTGCTCCCATGTGCTGTAATTACAGCGTGTCAGAGCTGCCCCACTGCATGTGTATAGGCACACTTAGAAGCCTGTCCCTCTTACCAGACAAGGTTCTTTGGGTAAGGGTGATATCATTTATTAGACCAACTAAATAGCAGTTAGTCTAATAAAAAGATATCACATTTACTCAAAGAACCTTGTCTGCCTATGTCCTTAGACCAACATGACTATAATCAACACCCCTCTCCCTCTTAGCAGACACCTGCTTGCAGTCAGGACTGGAGATATTGGAGATCAGCCTTTCTTATAGCATATTGGCACTCCTGAATTGTACTTGGAAGCAGAAATCCAAACACTTTAATTCAAAGCCTTCAGGTTCAGTTCTATGGATTAGCCGAGAGTCTGTTTCCTATTTTCCTGCCTAACTGGCTTTTTCCCCTTCCTGCTTGCAGGAGGGCCAGCTGAAAATTGTCTGTTTAAATCTGATTTTTGATGAAGAACTGAATTTTCAATTACACTTTTTCCACGGAAAGTGTCTTCCAATGGGCACTTCATGGGAAAAAATGAAAATGAGTTCAGTTGAAAATGTTTGGGTATTGAATTTTTGCCAAAAACCTGCTGGTTTCCACAGTTTTTTAGACCAGCCCCAGTTTGTTAACACAATTTCTGGGTCTTTCTGATACTTAAACATGCATGAGTCTCATTCTAATTTTATTTGTATTATACTTGTCCATGTGGACCGTTAAGTGGAGATTGGGGTTAATTGTACTATATATTGTGAAAACATATGATGAAAGAGAGCCCTGACCTGAGTGAGCTTACCAATCAGAGTGCTCTGAACAGACAGACACACAGACAGATGGCCGGATGCAGGGTTGGGGGAGGTGTCGTGGGGCCAGATGTGGAGTGGGGGGTGGGGGGGGGAACCTCTTGCACCTCTCAAGCTTGGAGGCAGCGGCGCAGGGTGGTGGCAGAGGGGGTCGGAGGGGATGGCAGAGTGCCACCATGACCACGGGGACAGAGGGAATGGAGCGGTGGGGGTGAGGTCAGTGCCACTGGCAGCGCTCTGTCCCCACCTGCCACCTCTGTCATTCTTGACGGGCAATTCACTAGTGTGTGTGTCTGTGTGTGTCTGTCTTTGTACACACACAGAGGCAAACTATATATGCATATATGTGTGTGTGTATATCTATATAGATATATATAGATATATAGATATATACAGATATATATATATTCATCATCATCCAGCTTAATCAAGCAGATCCTGCTAAATTAGAAATGATATATATTTATTATATATGCTTTTTAACTTAGCAGGATCTGCTTGATTAAGCTGGATGATGATGATGAACATGAGAAAACAAGTCTAATTTTCTCTTGATATATTTTTCCTAAAATTATGATGGATTGTTGCTCAATTATCAATCAATCTGAATTGTTATTTCATTCATTTGACATCTGACTCAACATTTTTCTAGCTATTTTTATAGGAGCTTTTTAACTCTCTTCTTTATCTTCATTTAGAAGATACTTTTCCTCATTTGTTCTGCAGTGGTCAGACCTTTTTTATTCACCTGGCATTACACAGATTTTAGTTCCCCTTGTTTCTACAAGACCTTAATTGTAGCACTGGCTATGAACTAACAATCAAGTTTAATGTCAAAGAGCCTGGCAGACTAGAGCATTGGCTTGACACACAATTGATGTCCATGCCCACCCTGCGATTTCTCATGGCGGCGTCTGGGAACAGTCTCCCTCAGAAAAGAGCTAGCAGAGAATGGTGAATTAACCAAAGGTCTTAAAGGCAAGCTGACAAAAGACAGAGGGCAGGGAGGACAGGAACTGTACAATAAATGTTGAATGACTATATCAAGGGAAATAAAAGTAAAGCTGAAATGTCAGCCTGAAATGGTCTGAAATTGGAATTGCTTGCAGCCATGTTACCGGTGGCTTTGATTTTGTCAGATATAATAAATGGCTGGTTATACCTCTACTGCCACTATACTTTTTGCCTTGTTTTACCCTGTCTAAGACAAAATAAGTCAGTGTCCTAGCAAGAACATGATAACAATACCATTAGCTTATGTGCCTATCATATCTGCTGATAACATCCGTAGCACTAGAGGCCGGCACTGTCTTGAAGGCTACACTTCAAACAGCCTGAATCAGGGGAGCTCTTAACAATTTTCTTGCAACACCACAGGCTTAGGGTGAGGGTTTGGCTTTGTAACAGGGAACCTACAACTCCTGTTACTGCGAGAGAGAAAATGGAAGCAAACTTCACTCAGGCCGGGGTTAGCTATAGGGTGATAGGCAGCCAGGATCTTAAAATGAGAAAGTGTCATTAGTACAAAGGTAGTACAATAGTAGGGGAACCTGGGGAAGCAGCAAGAGAACTAGTGCAGTGCTAACTCTGCAGTATAGGCCATCCTGAAGGCTGGTAAGCAAAGCATGTTAGAAAGCACCTGCAGGCAGCCCATGGAGCCACATGACCGGAAGGGGCAGGGCTTTGGTGGTATATAAGCCAAGGCCAGGTCTCTTTGGTTCAGACCTACTGCCCCCAGGTCAGGCTCCTTGGCTTCTTTAATTGGGAGTCTGTTCCCCAAAGTCTATGAGTGGGTGCTCCCAAATCCACACGTGGTCTTGCTGAGTGGGCCCTATTGGCCCTATTCAGGCACTAACCTACCTCTGGGGTATTACTTGTGCTCTCCAGCCACCCCCATAGCCATGCCCAGGCCTTGCAGGAGTCACTCCACTAATATTGTCTGTGGGGCTTCCCAGTTTCATCCACACTCACTGCCCTTTGAGCACTACTCCCTTTGTCCAAGCTTTGCCCTTCTTCAGGGCTTGGGACTTTTTTTTTTGGCCTTTAGCCCTGGTCCAGGGTCTCAGGCTTTGGCTCCCAGCCCCACTGCCTGTCTGCTGTATACAGAGTTGAACACATAGCGCTCCCTTGGCACGCTGCTGCATGGCCTCCAAGTCTCCCAGTAAACACAACCCAGTCCTCCAGTATCCATATGACTCTAAAGAAAGACAGCTATATAACTCAAAACCCACTTTGCTCTTGGAGGAGTCCAGCAGAGCTCCTTCCTCCTGCAGGTTCAGGGGTAGGGGTCTTCTGTTACACTAGTATTTAGAGAGTGGTTTAAATGCCAGGGCAACTTCCATTCAATGTTCATGTTAACATTAGCTATTGTATTGCAGGACAGTCTTGTTATCAGTATACATGTCCAGTTCACAGCTTATATTGATAATTCTTTGTGACATGGTTAGATATTTATAACGTAACACTAGACACTAATGCAATGGAATTAATTAATAATAGAGTTGCCCAAAGTTCAATGAAAATGTTAACTCTATTATTGTTACAACAACTTTACTTTGGACTGAGTTTGGGAGCTTTGGATCAAGTCTTATTTTATCTGTAGCTGTTGGCTTTCCCCTAAAGATTACATAAAATCATAAAATGGAAATGAAGATAGTTCCTCCTTTTTGGTGCAGGATAATTGTCTCGAATATTAATTTGTTTTTTGCTGTTTTTCCATTTTCATTATACTCTCTATCGCACACAGAAGGGGAAAAGGGGAATTTAGGGTCATAGGGTTAGTTGTACTTCTGACGACAGGCCAAATCTTTAGTGCATTTGTTAATATAGAGAGTAAAGAACTTCATTAAATGGCAGTGACCTGTGTATAAAATATAAAACAGCTATTACTCTCT
>NW_005842056.1:95161-108160 GCF_000455745.1 Alligator sinensis
TCCCTAAATGTCTGCTTGCTTCACATGCCTCTCTGTAGATGGTGAGGTCCTGTGAGGGCTCTTTGGCATACTTGGAGAAAGTTTAGTGCGTTGTGTTGTTACCATGAACATATAGGAGAGAACCATGGTGGCTGGATGGTGCCATTGAGACACTAGCCCATTGGGAAAGGTGTGGAGCTGTATAATATTTGTGGGTGATGAAAGAAGTCTCCCTTAGAGTCCCTAAAACCTCATGAAAATTAGGGGGTTGCAAAGAAAAATCCATCTCTGTTTTTGAGCTACATCTATATTTCAGTGATCAAGACCCATAAATGAGCTGTGGTAGAGATCAGCCTTGAATCAAGGGATTGCCATTGCTGACAATTTCAGTGATTAAGGCCATACAAGCAAGCAGAGAGTTATGGAAAGTAATTTATAGTTGAATTCAAGGTTACTTACCTTTTATTGCTTAAACTCAATCCTGGGAAAAAGCTTTGGTTTAAAAATACAACCGTTATTCAGAAATGTATCTACAGCAGGTTTAAAAATAGCAAATACGTTCACCAGTTCTATGCACAAGCTTAATAAAGAAAAGATCCAGCGAATTACAGGAATACCAAGCATTAATGGAATTTAATTTAAAGTCACCAGATATAGACATGAGATTTGAAAGGAAAGTCCCTATAAGATCTTACATAAGCATTCATGCAGGAGGAGGATGCAGGTGCCTCTTATTTGCTGACGAGATCTTAAGAAAAGACAGCTTTCAGTTCTATTTTTATGGATCAAATTATAAGTTCAAGGTGACACTTATGTAATTGGGCAGCATGCTGGGGTTCTCTCAGAGGACAATGGGTCAACCTCTTTATAGCTGTATTGTGTGGACCCACCCAAGGATGGGGGAGGTAGGTGGATTTGTACAAGCAAATTTCCTCCCCATCTCATGGCCCACTCCTTTTTCACCCCCTTGGTATAGGAAAGCGCTGTGATCCTACTGTGAGTCACAGAGCTGGAGTCCACAATGGGCTTGGGCTCCCTCGGCATTGCACAAGGTAGAGACTGATTTGCAGTCGCAGTCGTTCCTGACCATGGAAGAAGGTCATAGGAAAGTCAAGCTGGAAGGGGACCTCAGGAGGTCATCGAGACCAGACCCCTGCTCAAGGAAGAATCATCCCTGACGAAATCATCCCATTCAAGTGCCTGTCTAACCTGCTTTTGAAAATTCCCAGGGATGATGATGGAACGAAATGGATTTTGACTTAATGTTATCAAAACGCAGGCGATCCATTCCAAAAATGTAAACCCTTCCATGTTACAGCAACAGGTGTACACTGCTGTAGAGAAATCCTACAACTCAACAAGCAGGATAAAACCAGGTGAGGAAAAAGAAAGGAAGGATTGGTATCTCCAACCTGTCCAGGCAATTGGATCTGGACAGGTTACAGGGGTGGGCGAATGAGAACAGGATGGGGTTCAACACTGACAAGTGCAGGGTGCTGCACCAGGGGAGGAAGAACCAGCAGCACACTTACAGGCTGGGAAACTCCCTTCTCATCAGAGGCAGAAAAGGATCTTGGAGTCATTATAGACACCAAGATGAACATGGGCGCCAATGTGGGGACATGGTCAGCAAGGCTAACCCCACCTTGCCATGCATCCACAGATGCATCTCAAGCAGGTCCAAGGAGGTGATCCTCCCACTCTATGCGGCACTGGTCAGGCTGCAGCTGGATTACTGCGTCCAGTTCTGGGCGCCGCACTTCAGGAGGGATGTGGACAAATAAAGAATAAAGTACATCCAGTCATTCCTGTTAGTTTATTTCTCTTATAGTGAGGAAAAGGGACTTACAGAATTAGGGGTTTCCATATTTATAGGAATGCAGGTGCCTATATACACGAGGGTGTTTCAGAAAGTAATAGCAGTGTTGAAATAAAATAATTTTGTGTGCAATGATCATTTTCTGAACCATGTAATTTCTCAACATAGTCATAAATGATGGGTGCATTCATCAATGTTCCCCACTGCTGTGTAGTTCCCACTCATTGCATGCAAACTAATTTTACTTGGAAATTCCCATTACTTGCTGAAACACCTTGTAGATCTAGGCACGCTGTGGTGAAATTATCCCATTACAGTTCTTTGATGACTGGACTTTGCCTCCAAAGGAAACTTCTCAGGTTGCCGGCTAAATTAGAAGATACTGGGCATGGCTACACGTTCATTAATGCACCCTGGTCACTGTGCATTAAGTTTAGTTCCTGGTTAACCAATACTAATTCACTGCACAGTAGCACTGGTACATTGTGTTTTTTTAGTGAGGCTTACTGCCTAATAACACTACACAGTAGCATATTAGCACGGTTTTCACTGGCATGCTATTAGGATACTGAGCGGTAAGCGTCTCATGTAGTCGCACCCACTAAAAACAAAAGAAGTGCATGCACTGGCCCAAAGCAAGTATTTCGCCATAGCTTTGTGAACTGTACAGGGGGATTTATGTTCAAGTTCTCCAACAGATTACTACGAGGCACACATGGAGGGGCCTTATTGTGTGTCATCTACTGCCCTGGTGTATGCTGTTAACTTGTGGTAGGGGAAAGTTTATCCATGCTACCTTATGCTGCAAGGAATGAGTCTATTATCCTTTCCTGTTTATCACTCATCTTTTATTTTTAGACTCTCGGTGGTCAGAGATTCTTGGAAAAAGCAGCATTAAATGGAGCAGGTCTTGGAAAAAAAAACAATCACGAGATTCTCAGTAAACTTTGCAAGGTTTTTAGGGTGGTGGGGCTACCTGAGGGAAGACAGAGCAGGGGTTTCACAGGTCGCTCTGAGAAGGCTGGTCCATGCATATGGGACTGCATGGAAGGAAGGAAGCGCCAAGATGAGTTGTGAGACAAACAGCATCCAGGGTGGCAGAGATCCAAGCCATGTAGGCTGAGCCCCCACAGAAGAGAATATTCTCACCCTCCAGGTCTTTGCTTTGCTGTGAGCTATCTAGGGGCTGGATGCTCAGGAAAGTGCTCAGGACTTTCTCGATGTTGCTTTACATGTTGCAAAAACCAGATTGTAAAGTGTTCTTGCACCAGTGGATCAAGTGGCTCATTGATTGCATTTGTCTCGGTTGTAAATCCTCTAGGATATCAATGTATAACAGCTGGGCATCCCGTTAGGTGCTTGCTCACACTTCAGCAGCTTCTTTGCCTTTGTTATCTGGCACCAGATACAAATGACCCCCTTTTTTTTTCCCCACCTGGATCCGAAAATGTTTGTTATAAATATCGCGATCACACCTAAATTGTACCCTTGCCTCAAAAAACCAGAGAAGGTGATCTGAGATAGAAGGCATGGGAGGGGAGCAGTCCACAGGCTAAATCTGTGCAACACAGGAAAGCAGAATCAGCTGCTTGGGATGGGATGCTGGGTTATTTAAACCGCAGAACCACAGGGCTCCCACACACTTGCAGGGAGCCTGCTCCGACACGCTGTAATTCCAGCACGTCGGAGCCGACGTGATTCATAGAGTCTGCTGGAGCGTGGAAATGGCCGTGCTCCAGCCGTCTCCAGTGTCACATGTATCAGTGTCCTCATGCTGAGAAATAGCAATGGGGCGCTTTAAACGAATACTCGTTCATCAAGCTTTAGTTCAAAGTGCCCTGCCATTATTTTTTAGCATGGGGACACTGATACATGTGACGCTCCGGGTGCTTTTAATTAGCGCGGCTCTCTGAACTACATTAATTAAAGTGCCCCCCCACCCCATGCCTCCCGGAGCATGTGTATAAACACCCACAGGCTCCAAACAGCAGAGCTTGCAAACTTGGTGCATTTGCTATTTCCTTGATTTCCCAATGATCCGAGTGCACAATCAGCCAGGTATATTTGCTGCAAACCGGCAGGGCGGGGGAACAGGGTTCCCTGCGAGCTAAAGCACACTCTGTATGCATCGGGTGAACAGGATTCCCTGCGAGCTAAAGCACACTCTGTATGCAATTGTAACTGTGGCTGTATTCTCCCTGGCAGTACAAAGTATTCCCCGGTCAAGAACTTCTCTCTTCTCTCCCACTGTTTGTCACTCACATGTTTCTGTGATGACGGGTTCAGTGAGTAGGCCAGATAGTCAGCTGGTGTAAAATGGCAGGTCTCCATCAGAGTCGACAGAAGAGCTGCAGCTGAGGATCTAGACATCCTTATCTGTCTGTGTGGTTTTACTGTATCATGCCTTATTTTTGTTATTTTTGGACAAAGGCTGAACTGATTTCTTGGCTGGAGGAATCCCTCTGCAGAAAGCAGCTGCAGGGCAAGGATTTACTTCTTTGTTGCCCTTCTACAGACAAGGGCCCCATTCAGTAGAAAGAGAGTTTTGCTCCCGCTCTTTCTCTCTCTCTCTTTTTTAATTATTGTTTCAGAGAGAGATGTGATGCTACATACAGCTGCAGAACATCGCTGCTCTGAACTCACCAGGATTTCTCCTCCCAGTGAGGACTGCCAGGATTAAGTTATCTGTATCAGGCCGGTGTTGGAGCGAAGTTATAATCTGATGCTGCATCAGATTACAAATTGGGATGCAAAAGGTAGCTGTGCAGATGTAGGGTTTATGATTTAGCAGTGCATGACCATTTAAAAAATGAGCTCTATACAATATCAGTCATTAATTATGTTATGTTAGTCCTCTCATGCTTATGCATGTAAACCATGGCCAAAAAACGATCTCTCTGACATAAGTAGCAGCTGCCAGGAGGGAACCAGGTGTAGCATCACTCTTGCATTTCTCTTTCTATTATCCGTCGCCATGTTTTCTTGGATTTTCCATCTTTCTTCTCTCTGGGCGCATCTACATGAGGTGTTTACTGTGGAGTTGCCTAATTCGTTATGCAGTAAATGTCTTGGGGCACTCACACGCGTGTGGGGAGCCAGCGTGGATTAATCGAGTCTGCTCGAGCCCATAAATTGATGCATGCTTGCAGCCCGCTGTGTCATGTGTATTAGCGGTGTGGCGCACGTCAGCGCAGAGGATATGGTGGTGGTGCACTTTGAACTAAAACACATTAGACGTGCTTTAGTTCAAAGCATACCGCTGCCAGTTTCTCAGCACTGATGCGTGCCACTAACATACCTGCTCCTGATGCAGTGCTGGGCGCTTTTAATTAGCAGAGCTCGCTAATGAAAAGCGCCTGGTGCTGTGTTGGGAATATGTGTAAAAATGCCCTTTGCATCTACAGGTGTGGGCCTATTAGGCTGCAGGAAACTAGTAAACTCTGCAGCAGGGTAGTACTTGTGAATACAAATACTATCCTATGGTGGTGTTCTTTAGTGCACAGCAATGCATGTGTAGATGCTGACAGGGCTGGCTAAGGCACCAGGGTGCTCCAGTGCATGGGGATGCCTGCCGGCTAGCTTCGCACTAGAACATCCTTGTGTCTTGGCTAGTCCTTCTGCAGTATGTTGAGCCAGGTCAAAGCAGCACCGGGGTGGTAGGCTGGACCCCCAGGTCCCCTGCCAGCCAGGGCTGCTCCAACACAGCTCAGTGTGCTGGAGTTCTGGGCGCACATTCAAACGGCACACCTGGAAGCAATAAACTCTGGTGCAATAAGTGCCGGAGTTTATTGCTCCACATGAATTGCATGTGTAGATGCACCATCTGTTCCCTTAGAACTATTTTTGGTAAGGCATCATGTTTCATTTTTGATCCTTTATTGCTCTAGCCATAGATCTTACACTAGCTTCCTACTGTTGCTCTTCATGCAGTGCTTTTTCAGGCTAAACTTTTCTATTATTCTCCTTGGGCAGCTGTTCTGAAATATTTCTAACTTATGTACCAGCATAGATGGAGCTGTAGGCTAACACACTTTTCACTCCTCATGGCACATCTGAGCTTTGCTTTACCATTTTTGCATAAGTCAGTAGCACATAGAATACGTGCTCAAGATCTGCATAAAAGAAATCTTTGAAGCAGTCATCAATGGGAAATCATCACTGAAGGACAGTGTAGTTCCACAAGGCTTAGTACTGATCTACTGATACCCAAGATTTTCATCAATGACCTAGAAGCAAAAAAATCACTGCTAGTAAAATGTGCGGCAGACAAAGATTAGCAGAGTGGTACACAGTGATGAGGGCGGAAGAGTCATACAGAACAACCTTGGTCACTTGCTATTCATTCAAACAAAATGTATTTCAATGCAGCTGAATGCACAGTGACATACCTAGGAAGACATAATGCCTGCAGAATGGGGAACTGCGTGCTGGAAAGCAGTGACACGGAAACAGAGTTTGAAGTTACATGTGACAAGTAACTGAGCCTAAGCTCCCAAGATAATGCTGGGGTAAAAATAAGATCTTTTGTATAACTGGGGGAATAGTGAATAGGAAGAAGAAGGTGTTTTTACTTCTTTTGTGTGGGGCAGAAGGAGTTAGAAGTTAGTTTTTAACAGTGAGGTTGATTAAACATCAGGATAAACAACCAGGAAGAGGTGGATTCTCCATGAATTAATTCTGATGAGCACTGGATGGCATTCTGGAAGTTTTGCTTTAATTAAATTGGATAATTACATGATACGTAATGGTCTATGATATACAGGATGTACAGGAAATCAGACTAGATCATCCTTTCTTGCCATAAGCCCTATGATTTGATTTTAACCTTACATGTGAAGTATACAACTTAACCGAAGCAACTTCCAATATGAAGCTCTTTGCTGATTTGGGAGAGCTTCCCTCTTAATACAGAGCCAGTAACATCCTGCAGGTAACATAGTGTGCCATGTAGCTGAACAGCTTTTAGCTCTTTACCCTTGTTTCAAGAAGCTTCTGCCTCTAACAAAATGGTATCATAAAACAGACCATATTAAAGACCATAGCTATACTTGTTGTTAAGCCCCTAGAAAAAAACCCATCTCACAGAGCAACAGTCACTTTAAAGCAATTTTGAGCTATGACTTGATTCTACATGGAGAAAAGTAGGCTGTATAATTCAGTATTGTAGTTATTTGATGGGAAAGTGAGATTCACATTAGTTCTGCCCCACAAGCCCGACCTCTCCACCCTTCCTTACATTTGTATGGTGTCTTCAGGATGTTGAATGCATGATGGGCATCTTCCAAGGCTGCTCCTTCTACAACTCTACAGCTGACAATTTTCTCTCCATGTGTCATGATTTTCTCCAAAAAGTTAATTGTGCATATAATTCTTGCTCTGTATTTTCTGTACAAGCTATTTCTTACAAGTTTCTGATATGTGAAATTCAAATTTGCAAATTCAAACATGTTTCCTCAAATATTCTCTGATGCTCACTTGAAGCATCCTGTTCCCTCAAACACAGCAGGCAGTAAACTCACTCACGGCAGTATTTGTTCAAAGCAAACAGAAAAGGGGTGAGAGCAGAAACCTGAGTTTGTTGAAAAAACTGAATGAAGATTTGCAAAAAATGTTCTGCCTGTAGTCCTAGTTCAATTGATAATGAACAAAAGGTTTAAATATAAAGTCTTCCATGTATTTGCACTATAAACAACTTCCATATATACATCTTTCGCCAAGGATTTGGTATTGCTTCCGATTCCGCTCTTATTTTATCAGTTGTCCCATCTGTAGCCCCGTCTGCCATGAAATGTAGCTATTCTCTGAATTTTGTCATTCTTTTTCCAGTGCCTTGAAAGAAAACATTTCCTCAGTATTATGAACTCAACTTCTTAGCTATTCCTGAAGCATCTTTTGGAGTACAGGCATTATAGCATCTCACCCAGATCGTTATTACTTTTACATGTCTTCTTTCTTTAAGAATGGCAGTGCATTACCAAGGGGAAGTACCTAAAATCACTTTGAAATGTTTTAGAAACCTCTACAGGATTGATATGGAAAAGTATTAACATGCCTTAATTTGCTGATAGACACTGGCCACATCTATGCATGCGATTAATGAGCAGAAAGCTTACTGTGCAGTAAGCTTTCCCCAGCAGGGCATCTACATGTGCTCCCATCGGGAGCAAATCTGCTCTGGACAGGAGCAAATTTGCTCCTGGGGGGAGAAGTTCAGTGCAGGGCTATTCCAGCCCTGCTGTTCCCCCCTACAGTAACCAGCAGGAGCTCCAGGCTCCCCCAGGTGCCAGCCCTGGGCTGGCAGGGGGCACCAGAGTCAGGCCCTGGTCTCTGGGGGAAGGTGTCTCACCTTGACAGATTGGGGGCTGGGACTGGGAAGCAGCTGCCCCGGGGAAGGGACAGTTTTTTCCATCCCCTGCTGTCTTGGCTGACTGGGAGCAATTTGGTCCTGGTCAGCAGTCTACATGTTCAATGCTGCACAGTAGTTCCTGTGGGGTTAATCTACAACCTGTATTTACAGGTAGTAGACTAATGTGTACTGCACAGTAAATGCTGTGCATGTGATGCTTTACTGCTCAGTAGATAAGTCTACTGCACAGTAAAGCAGCTTGTGTAGACATACCCACTTAGTGGTATATTTAGAAGTGTTTAAGCAGGGTTAGTGCCTAACATTCATTTAAATAAATTGATGTTAGTGGAAGATAGACACCTGGTTAAATATCCCCACATTATCAAGAGACTCCATATCCTCCAAACCCGAGGTCTTGGTTTACCTGTTGGAGCCCAGCGAACTGCACAGAGGAACAGGACAAATGCTAACACAACAGACCACTACATTGGTAACATCCAGATACACGAATATGCAAAAAATTCTTGGAGTGAGGAAACCTCTCCAAACCTACTGCCAGGTTTCTATTCACTGTTGCTGCCAGACCTGCTAAGTTTATCAGAGATGGGATAAGTGAATAAAAAGCAAGAAGCCCCACACTAGATCACCAACCTGGATCCTTTCCTGCTGTGATGCTCTATTGGCTGCACATGTGAGTACGGTATGTCTATCAAGTATAATTGCTCCTTGATCACTTTTGTCTGAAGGCACCTCAAATACTTTACGAGTCCAGAATCGCTGGAGTTGAGTGCCCCTGGGCAATACCTGGAATCCTGCCATCATCCCAGATACCATTTGTACTTGTGTCATCTCAGATAATGCAGTGCTCCTGCAAACCCATCTTAATGAATCCACTTAATTGCCATTATCCTGGATATCATAGTGCCAAAACCTCCTATAAATTGTCTATAAAAAGTTCTCAGGATACAACTGAAGTGGATTGCATATGTAAATCCCCTCTTGGCATCAAGGGAACAGAGGTGACTTCTGGTGCATTTAAAAGTTTGCTGGCAGAACTCCTTGTTATTTGTGTAACAGCTTCCCCAGTAACTATATATGGAACAGAATTGTATCGGAGGCCTTATCATTCATTAACAAACAGCCACAAATCTAAATGTGGTATAAAAATAGGTGAGCAGAAGAGAATAATTGGATAAGGCCTTAGGGTCTCCCAAGCGGAGATGGTCAAGAATTTTCCAACAAGTTACTTTTCCTTTGAAAAACGTTGATTCCTGAAAAATGACATTTTTGTGGTAATGTACATACCAGTTTCAGTGGGGATGCAATATTTCATAAGGAAAGAAGCTACTTCTACTCCAGAATACTCAGTAGCCCTGTGGTTAAGGTGCTGATGGGGATGTAGGAGATGCATAGCGCATGGATTTGATTCTGTATCTCTGAACCGTGAATTTATGCTAAGATTTTCACCTCCAAGATGAGTGCCTTCACCAGCTGAGTGTTCAGAGGTAGGAGTGTCCTGCAGGGCCATGTTCACTTGATATAAATAATTAAATATTCATGACACCAGAGACAGGGATTGACTCTGTGTCCCAGTGTTTATTGCATTTAGCATATAATAATCATATAATAACCCCAATGTTTAAGTCTGTGTCCAATGAATAGCTCCAGCAGGAGATGCACATTAAGTTAGCCAGATTGCTAAGCCATTCATCTGGGATTTGGGGGAATGAGGTTCAAGTCTTCAGTACACCTCAGGCAGAGCAGGGATTTGATTTTTGGTATTCTTTGCCCGAGGTGTGTGATCTATTCACCAGGTATGGGACAGTCGCTTTTTTTTCCCCATGGAAACATTAACATGTTATGTCCCTGGTCTAGCTCAGCTGAAGTAAATAGACATCTCCTGCATTTATTGTTTAACTGAGACCAGAATATAACTTCCTTTCAGCCGGCATTGTTTAAGAACTCTTCAAAATAAGGACAGTCCAATGCCTTTTCTCCTAGCTATGCACCTCTCTCTAGACCTTTTCCCCCAGTTACCAGAACAGTATTGGCTTTCTGTCCATTTTACACCAACACCCTTTTACATTCACCGAACAAAAACAGCACCAGCAGTAAAGACTAGATGTACTACTCCCAGAGAGAGAACAACGTGTGTCAGTCCGATCCTACAGACTATAGTGGCTCTGAGGACGAGTCAGTGGCTGCCTGTGCAATTAAGCATAGATTAATAGAAGTTAGAGGCTCTTAAAAGTAGAGGAAATGATAGTAGCATTATTTCATGGATGCAAAAGCAGAGAAAAATACTCTCAGGGACAACAAAGTGTCATAGGCTGTTATAGCAGAGCTATTTATTACCGTATGACGCGAGAATCGAGCAATGCCTGCAAATTCCTTGTAGGAAATGATGTAACAGCATGCTGAGATGGGTCCTGAAAGTCATCCGGAGCGTGAATAAAATACAGGCTTCATGACATGCTCTGTCTGCTCAGGCCAGCAGGGTAGAGGATCCCCAATGAGTAATGTGCACTTTCTTTATACTGTCTCAAATCTGATAGAGCGCCTACTGAAGAAAATGATGTGCACAGAGTGGGCAGGCATTCATCCTCCTGAAATGGGTGCCCGGTAGGAAGGCTGGGCACAGCAAAACAGAATCCATCCTGTCCAAACCTAGGCAAAGATCAGTGGTTGCAACCACCACCCCCGCCCAACGTGGCAATCCCAGGGATCAACCAAGCAGTCACGGGCCACAGGTAATGGTATGGAGGAACTGAAAAGAGGCATTATAGGCTCCTTATGCACCCAGGTGGTTGCAGAAACAGCTCATTTTGAATGAACATTAAATAATAGTCTTGAAAATATTCATTGGAATGAGTCACTGGTAACCTGTGATTTCAGATTTGTTAATGCACCTATTTGCATCACAATCACAAACCAAGGAATTATCCTTTACAACAAGGGAACGGGAACATGCCATGTGACCTTAATGGCCCATCAAAAAGTGGGGGTTATTTACATTAAATATTGCATTCATACAACACGCTGGTCTTGAACCACCTACAGATCAAGAATTATTTGCAGAAATTTTTTGATGAGGCGATTTTGATTCATGAATATTCACAATCAAGCTGCAGCCAACTTGCAAACAGAAATAGGAGAATAAATGATTCATTTAGGATTATTCACCCATTTCTAATGAACCTATTTTAATTTCCTCCTCTCTCTTTCTCCCTCCTTCTGAACTGCCCCAGCCAAGTTGTTGTTAACCTTCTTTGTCTTTTCAAATAAAGCACTGACTTTGTTTCTATTTTTATTGGACACACTAATCTCTTTGTGGATCTGGTGTCACTTATATCCCCTGGGTACTGTCTCAGTTCCAAATCATCAAACTGTGCTGCTTTCCTGTCTCCACCTATATTCTACTCTGGCATTGGGTATTATTTACTTGATTATACATTTGGCAATTAATTAATTAATCCATTGACAAGCAGAGCATCTTTCCAAGAATGCCATGTTAACTGCATAGAGACAATATTAGCCTTGATTAGACTTGCAAACTAAACTTTCAGACAAAGGAAAGATGCTTGAGGTTTAGCAAGTGCAATTTGCTGTTCAAGTTTACACTGCAGTAAGTTAGAGCTGAAAAAAGCTAATGAATCTGCGACTGTAAAAGAGACTGCGGCTCTAAAAGGCAATGCAGGGTTTCTAATCTGTAGGATTACAATCACGCACTAAGTAGAAATCTTGGTGTATTTAAATGGGCTATGGCTTGGCAGTGTAGTCTTACACAAGACCTCTTGTAGTTTAGATACATGACACATTTACCCTGCTGTTAAAAAATGGAGAGCAGAATATAAATCTCTGGGCAGGTATACCTCACCTGAATTTGGTATAGCATTATCCCAGGAAGAATCAAAAGTAAAAATACATCAGTGTTACCCACCATAGGTGCTCTGTGTCTGCAGTTATTCCAGGGTAACCATTTTCTCAATGCAAATAAGCTATTGCATGCTCCCCGCCCCCCTTACGTTGGTGCACTATAATAGCACGTGCTGTGGCAGCTATTCTGGATCCTGGTGCAAATTACATCAATACACAAAATCCATATACATGACACCAGTGGTAAAATGACTTATGCCCATGCGTTAAATTTGGCTAATTTTTAAATTGACACAAATAAAACAGGGATTTAATCCTATGACAAATGCTAACTATTAAGACATTCTGCTCTTTGATTTTTAGCTGGTAGAGGCTCTAAAGAAGATGTTGAAAGACACTGGTCTTTTAGGGAATTGCAAACTAAACATTTTATATGCTACCATAATAAGAGAGAACAGAGACTGGCGGGAAGTAACTGTGAGCCAATGATCAGGCTGGTATAGTGGATGAAAGGGAAGAAATTGGTGGATTTGCTTGGAGGGGGTAAGCTAAATGCAAACACAAATGAAGGTAATGGGAGTGGGGGAGAAGAGGGGAAGGTCTGGACTCTGTCCCAGGCTCCAGGTATATCTGCTCACAACCTGCCAGATCTTTGTTCCAGTCTCTTTGCCACCCGAGCACTTGTTCCTCTTCTTGTTCCTTATTCCATCGGTTTGTCTCTCCCACTCCAATCTCTAGTTTCTCCCCCATACCAAGCACACATTTCCTCACCCACTGACCCATCTCCCCTATCCTTGTCTGTGTGATCCTTATCCGTTCTCAGTCCCTTCCCCTACCCAGACATTCCCTGGTCCCTTGTCTATCAGATCCGTCTTTCATGATCTCTGCCTCCTGGTTTCCTTTTCTTGTCTCCTGGACTTGTTAAGCCCAGGCCCTGTCTCTTACTCTGTGGCTCCTCATTTAACCTCAGTCTTCCCCA